>NC_072737.1:121807960-122107960 GCF_026930045.1 Uloborus diversus | reverse complement strand
ATTAAAACGATAGTTTTCAGGCGGTGTAGATTCGAACTCACAACCTATGCATTTTTTGCACGACGCTCTAACCCAGTAAGCTAATCGTTCCCCAGTTCCGGATGCTATATATTGAAGCAATGGTTAGTTAAAATATGTTTTTGTTTTCAAGAAAACAGTCGAATTGTGAACTGTCTATTTATTTTTTGCCGAAAGTAAAGTGGGGTACACGTATAAAATTTGATAATTGACGAAATTATGGAGTTCACACAAAAAAAATATGAAAAAAAACTTTGAGAAATAAGATGCATGGTATGTTAAAAGTACTTGTGTACCCAAAGTAAATACATTATACGTCTGCCTCTTGTTGTAAATAAAGCCATATACGGTTAGCATAAAATGTCACCTATAAAATTTTCATAAAAATGTCTTTTATCTAATAATTCATTCAGGGAAAAAAGTTTTCTCAAGATAATGCATAATTATTGCATTGTAATCATAAAACAATTTTGATCAATACACTACGTTTGAACGCTTCCGGTTGGATACTAATTTACTGAATATTCCTGGCACCTATCTATAAATGCATGTCCATAGGCTTCAAATACAAATAAAGAAAACACAATGCCAATGGAATTTAAAACCCATGTAAAACAAATTGAAATAAAATGTGACTTGCAAATTAGTGTTTTCTATGATGTACCTCAGAAATTCAGCGAAGAAAAGCATTTTTGCATTATTCAGGAAAACAGGTTTTTTGACAAGAAGGGTATGCTAGCAGTGAAAGTACGAAGCAGGGATTTTATTTCCCTTCATATGGGAAGCGGTCGATACTTTCCAACTGTTAACCATCTATATCAGTAGTTCCCAACCTGTGATTAGGGACCACAAATAGAGTCGTAAAGCATTTATTATGGGGTTGCAACATAATTCCTTCTGTTAAAAAAGTATAATATTACAGTTCTAAAACCATTTCAAATGAAAAAAAAAGAGAATTTCTTTTCTTTATAGCGATATTAGTTTAGTTAATTTTATTAATAAAAGTATGTTGTTCAATTTTTTTGTTCAAAAATTTCTCAATGAGTTCATATCGAGTTAATAGTTATTGGAATTATGTGTTATTTCACATAAATTAATGGTGAAAAAACATTTTCTATGATTCTTATAGAAAACAAATGTATGGTAAATAGAACATTACAATGATTGTTATTGTCGGTTTTGAACTTGAAAATCTTTTTTAATCTGGGTAAAACTTGATGTAAAGAACTTGATGATTTATGATGGTATAAATAAGTGATAAGCTTTTGAGCTTTTAAATTCAAGGAGCTTTATTTATTTATTTATTTATTTATTTTTTACTTACACGTAATACTTTTCTTGATGATTTAATTACTTTTCTTGAACTGTTTTATACATTAGATATTTGGCGTTATCTGAAATTGCAGTCCATAAAAGAAACACGTCATTTCTGATTTTATAATGCAGTTTGCTTACTAAGATGAAGCATTATTATTTTCTAATTCCGATGTTACGTTTGTATTATTTCTCTTAGAACATTTCTCTGCTTGTTACTGTCGGTTTTGAACCTGAAAATCTTATTCAATCTGCTTTAAACTCTATTTAAAGATTTTTATGATTTCTGATGGCATAACTAAGTACTAAGTTTTTGGTTTTTTAACCCACGGAGCATTATTTATTTGCTGACCTTATAAATTTCTTTTTGCTTTACTTATACATAATACTTAACTTGATTGCTTAATTATTTATCATGATCGTTTTACATCAGAAATTTTTCGTTACTGAAAATTGTAGTTCAGAAAAGAAATACGTCATCTCTGGTTTTCTAAGACAGTTTGCGCACTAAGATGAAGCATTATTATTTTCTAATTCCGATGTTAAGTTCGCATTTGATTTTATTAGAGCATTAAAATGCTTGTTATTGTTGGTTGTAAACTTGATAATCTTATTAATATTCTGCTTAAGACTTGATTTAAAGAACTCTATGATTTATGATGGCATACATAAGTGATAAGCTTTTGAATTTTAAATTCACGGAGCTTTATTTATTTTCTTTTTTTTTTATTGTTTTACATACACGTACTATTTAACTTGATTACTTAATTATTTATTTTTATCGTTTTTACATCAGAAATTTGTCTTAACCGAAATTTGTAGTTCAGAAAAGAAACACGTCATCTCGGGCTTTCTAATGAAGTTTACGTACTAAGAGGAAGCATTATTATTCTCTAATTCCTATGTTACGTTCGGATTATTTCTATTAGAGCATTACTTGCTCGTTATTGTTTTTAACAAATTTCGTCACATCAGGTGTTTTTATTTATATATAAGCCCCCAAAACCCCTGTCACTTCGGAAAAGCCTTTCATTCGTATTGCCAGGAACTACCCTTGGAGCAAAAAGGGAGATTTTTTCAGCAGTTGTCTTACGTTTTAGAGATATTGCTATAGAGAAGTTTTCCAAAAAGAGAGGCTACAAGCATACGTTATTTATTTCATTGATAACGTTTAAAGATGTTTTTAATAAAAAGAACTCTTTTCTTAAAAATTAAAATTAAAAGATAAATGTAGCAATAGATTCAGTCAACTTTCCTAAAAGTATAACACATCTTTGATGTTAAGTACCGAACAATTTAAAAAAATAGTGAATTAATTGTATTCATTGCAATATATATTACAAAAGTACCTAAACACTTGGAACCAATAAAGTAACTGCCAAAATAATGATGAATAATTTGTTAAACAAAAAACAGTTTTTTTTTCACCTTGTTCCTTTTTGAATTTATTTAATCATTAAAGAGAATTACCATGCCTTGCCAAATGCTGCGGGAGGAAGCGGTTAGTTTTTTCCATTCCGGAGATCGAATAAAAGAGGTAAATCTTTGTTTTATTTACTTATTCATTTAATTTTATATCATTTACTTATTTTATTTATTTATTTTAAAGCAAAAAAAAATATTAAAAATCAATAAAGACACTCCTCGCTGATAAATATTGGGTATTATTTCGTAAAACTACTGAACATGTTATGAATTTAACTGTGATAAATCCTTGTTTCGGAAGCTCAAAACTCTTTCGTATTCGAGAAGTGGTGGTGGGGGGGGGGGGGGGGGGGGTTCTAACCGCGAAACATATGCATGCGATTTCTTTTGCTACTTTCTGGCACTTATTCTGTTTGCAGTTGTTACTGAGAGTATTTTTAACAGCCTTCCCCCTATTTTGAACTGATTGAAACGAATTGAGTGTTTATTTATTTTATTATTTTTTTAAAATTTATTTTATTTTATTTTATTTATTTATTTATTTATTTATTTTCATGTCTGGAAAGTATTTTGTTACGGATGATTTTAATGTTTCAAGGGGAAGTATATTTATGTGAACATTTTAATTAGAAAGTGCCAAACCCAGACAGTAAATAATAATATTTCCTTATTAAAAATATGTTTTCAAGAGGGAATTCATGCTCAGTACAGCATTTGTTTAACGCACCTAAAGAAATCAGCTGTGGATTTTATGTTTAAAAAAATAATATTAAATTTTATGAAACAAATGGTTTTGAAATATAATAATATATAACATTATTAAATTTGATATGCTGTATGAAATAAGTGATGCATTAACTAATAGTGATTAGCCAACATTTAAATTTGAAATATTGCTTTAATGTACATACATTTGTTTCACTGCAAGAACAATTAAATTAGTTTATAGTTAAAGTAAATTAAAACTTTTAAGCGCCATCTTCTTATAAAAACACATTGCACTTTAACCTGTCAATCTAAAAAGTGGTTTTGGAATGTGATTATATTTAACATCATTGATTTTGATATAATCAATGCAATAAGTGTTACTAATATTGATTTTGATATGTTCTATAAAACAGGTGTTACTAGACAAAGTTAGAATTTGAAATTGTATTAGTGTACATAAATTTATTTCACTATGAGAACATTGAAAACAATTTTTAGTTACACAAAGAAAAAAAATAAAATCCATGATTTAATCAAGTTTGAAATTCAAACACTTTATACTTTCGCCTTAATGTTGGAATAAACAAAAGTAAAAAATATGCTTTACCCCATAAAAGCACTTCATCCAGTAAAAACCTTTTAATCGTTATATTGTTATCAAATGAATGGTTTTCTGAAGTTTTAACGTTTTACATTTATTAATTTTGATATGATCTATTCAATAAGTGCTACATTAAGCAGTAGTAATCAGCTAATATTAGAATTTGAAGTAATTTTGACGTACATAAATTTATTTTACTACGAAAACAATGAAAATATATTTTAGTCAAATGAAGTAAAATATTTTTTTTTAAAAGCTGAACGAAGCGTTTGAAATTCAAGCATTTTATACTTAGCCTTAAGGGGTTACAGTACCTCAAAAATTATCAAACGATGAAAAAACATTTTATTGCTTATTTCAAAACTAAAAACTATTTCAAACACAGGAAAAAAGTTTCGTTGCTTTAACTCAATGCCTAAAAAGTTATGAGTTGTTTTAGGTCGTGCTCGCTATGTGTCTTAGGTGAAAGAATAACTTTTAATTGCTTTTTCTTGATGATTGTTTTTTTTTCTGTGTTTTCATGTCATTAGAATCCCTTAGAATTTTTTTCTATTAAAGATACAGCTTTAAAGTAATACTTTTTGCAATTAGGATAATATATTTAACAAAACTGCGCATTGGATAAGCATGTTATAAATTACTCAAATGTTTAGAGCATGTTATACCTTTAAAAACAAAATTTTTCATTAATGAAATTGAGTTTTTTTTACATAATTAATCACAGAAAGTTTTCTAATAAACACATAAGCAAATGAATGCACAGATTTTTAGACATGATTATTGTAATCGTTTAGCAAAAAAAAAATAATAATAAGTTCAAAAACAAAAAAGCCTTAGAGATAATAAAAAATAGAATATTTCCCAATTTTTTTGTATTTTTAAAAAAGTAGGCAGGCAAGATTTAAAAATTTAAAAAATAAATTATTGATTACAAAGTAAGTATGCATATTATGGTTTCCAAAAAAAATGAAAAGGTAATGTGACCCCTTAAGCGCTGGATTACAAGCTTTATCCAATAAAAACACTTTAAAATAATATTAAAAGTTTACAAATAAAAGTATTTTAATTGTAAACTTTTGTGGAATAGGTGGTTTTGAAATGCTGATGCTAAAATTATTTTTTTAAACATACATAAATGTAATTTACTGCAAAAACCATGAGAACATTTTGTAAAGTAAAATAAAATCCTTAATTTAATAGTTGAATGAAACGTTTGAAATTCAAGCAGTTTATGCTTAAGCTTTAACGCTGGAATAAATAAAACTAAAAAAACAAGCTATACCCCATAAAAACACATTCATTCTCCCATGAGATTGGATGGGGAAAAAAATCTCCGAAAAGTAATAGCGAATCAAATTGCAAAAGCCTGAAATTTTTATTGTTATTCAGCAAGAAAGTCGAAATGCATAACCATAAAAACGAAACCATCAGAGGCTAGTTCCGAAGAGGGTGAAGCGGTACAACCGTAGAACAAACCACAACGAGGGGGTGGAGTTAGAATGAAACCACAGGAAAACAATCGTAAAAGAAGAGGGAAAATATTTTTTTTCCTGCTTCCCCCTGCTCAAGGAGACCAGCGGGAGTTGGAGATTGAGGGAGAATTTCCACTTTAGATTGTGTGGCAAGTAAAGCTTAGATGGGTTTTATACAGCATCAATAAGTGTTCCGTGATGACTTGTGCTTCTTTAAGAACTGTTTCTTTCTGTGTCTATTTCGAGCTCAAATACGGATTTTTTGTTGCTGTTTTGGCTGGCAGGGAAATTGGGAGGCTAAGTAGTACGTGAGAAGTTCCACTGGGCAGCTATAAAAGTGGCGACTGGAATTCTTTATGGGAGCTTGCGGATGACCCTTGGTACAGTACGGAAGTTAGTTTTAAGAAAACGAGTGACTTTAGGGGAAAAGGATGCTGGGAAGTCATGAGTAAGAAAGAGAATATATTATAACGGTTGAGATTTGAATCAATTATATAATTTTCCGTCAGTACTTGGTTATATACTTGGAATTATACGTTTAGACAATTTATTAACATTGAAAGACTTTTTTTAAGCCAACGATTCAACTTTCTACTAGAATTCTTTTTTCAAAGGCCATTTAGAATTAAAGAAATTATTTTTTTATTAACTAAAAAGGATTTTTCAAAGGCCATCGAGAATTAAAGAAAATAATCTCTTATTATTAATGGGGGAGGGGGGAGGAATAGAATCTCAAACCAATCCTGATATCTTTGGGCTGTTTATTAAAACTTGAGAGCATTTTTCAGTCTAAAGTCTGAATATAACTCATTGTCTTACGATAAACACACTTCAGAGCCTCTTATTTCTTGGTGATTTAGGTTTCTGAAAATACAATCAGGTTATTGTCTTCTAATAAACAAATGCAACGGTTTACTTGCATACAAACTTGTGTTATTAAAAACTAATTCAGTGAATAAAACTCTTTAAAAACATTTTTGAAGGAAAAGTACAAGTCATTTTATTTTATCTTAATTGGAATCAAGAACATACAGTGCTGGTAAAAAAAATTTCATCACTCTCGCATTTTCACAACAATTGGATTATGTGAGAAGTTTTGGTCGACCGATTAAAGATGAATGTGTGAAATTCTGCAAAACTTTTGAAATAAACATTTAACAGCAGGAATCCGATGATTGTTTACGTAGATCGGGGCTGTTTCCGGGCCAAGGCAAACTGGTGACCCCATGCTCATTTTTCCATTTCTGAACCTGCGTGTGAGTTTAGAGAAAAAAAATTTACTTAACCCCATGTCAATTTAAGTCTAATGGCTGGTTAAAGGTTTTTAAATTGTTACTTACCAGTTTTGCAGTATGGCACGAAGCAGAATCATCCTGGAAAATGGCGTTTGGAACTAAAGTAAAGTGATCTCGGATAGTAGGAAGCAATTTCTCCTCCAAAATGCCAATGCACACGTGAGCGTTTACTGTTCCTTGCACGAAGTGAAGCTCACCAACTCCTTGATCAGAAATACATCCCCAAATCATCTGGGATACGGGATGCTTGACTGTGTGTTGAATGCAGTCGGGATGAGATTCCTCTACTTTGTGGTGCGGCTGATGCAATTTTTTTACCACCACTGTATATAGTAATATTTATTTGAAAGAAAACAGCAGTATAAAAAATGTTTACTTACAGTTTCTTGTAATTTTCTTCTTTAAAAATAAGATAAGCCCATATTAACACATTTAATCCAATTTTATTAATTTTTCTTAGAAGAATTCTACAATTTTTTTGAGAAGAATGCTATTTTTTAAGATTAGCTTTAGCTTTCTTTTAAATAGAACAGTGGAATAAAATGAATTAGAAAATGAATAAATAATTTTAACATACTTCATTTTTTAAGTTCATATCTGTAACTTCAAATATTTAGCTGATTAAATGTACATATTTTTCAAGTTGACTAAATTTGTTACATCAGTTATGAAAAAATATTAATATACTTAGGGAGGCTAATTAAAAATAAAAATAAAGTAATAAAATAGACCTGACTGAAGAAAATAGCTTTTCTGACCACTCTATGCATACTAACTCTAGCAACTGTTCCAAGCCGTTTTTAAACATGTGTTTGTTATTTACACTATACCTTATAATATGCTCCAATTTTTACTGGAATTCTCTTCCCACTTAACTTATTAAACCGTTCGATATCGTAGAAACTTGTCAATGCGAAATCTCACACTTTATGTTTCTGGAAAATCCAGACAAGTTCCAAAAGATATTTTTTTTAAAAGAGAGAAAAAATCACGGGTCCGAGAAAATGTGATAAACAGTAATTACTTTTATGTTAAAAATCCATGATAGGTACCACAAATAGATCAAATAAGATCAATATTACAATATTTAAATCAGATCAATATTTTTAAAATCTCAAATACTTTACTAACATTGTTAAGTATATTTATTTACGTCTCGTCATTATATCTAGTCACTCTGCATTTCTTTTCTTTTTTTTCAACTCACTCAAATTTTATCACTGTTTCCGAAATTTTATGCGTCTGGATCAATCACTGGTACCCTATACAGTATCACTTAAAGATATTTTAGACTCTGCTATATGTTTCTTTCAACAGGGCCGCCGAGAGACAAGGCGGGTTGTTGTAGAGTCAAGGCCCTTGTCAGTTTCGTCACCGGTCCCCCTTTCCCCTCTAAAACTTGCCAAATTTACACTACTTCGATTCCAAATCAAGCCCCCACTTAATTTGTAACTAGGCTGACATGGCCTCTCGTCTGTCCTTCCTTTCAATAATCACCGTATGAAGTGATCAATTTTTCCAAAATAAACAGACTGAAAACAATACACCACATTTCACGTTGCACTTCTTTTGTCCAATTATAATTAGATTCAGCACTTTCCTATATTCGTTTTCAATAACATTTCCAATAACTGCCATGCCCAAAACCTTTCACAAATGAAACCCACACTAAGACACTCATTTTTTAATTATGTTTACCACGCAAATACCGATTATTATATTCGCGAAACTCGGACACGTTTCGATGACATTCTTTTCCATTAACCCCCAATTCATTTTCCGTTTTCTTACAGCATCTCAAAAAGACAATTACCTTTAGTCTAACTCTTTCCCACCGTGGGAACACGCCGCAGAAACCGCCACTGCAGCTTGACAGTAGCACTATGAATTAATCACAAGAGTTATGTTTCTCTGGCCCATTTATACATTCGCCATCCATTTCGCAAGTCGGCGAAAGAAAAGCTTCTTTTGTAATTGAATCAAAAGAAGACATTGGCTGCTGGGAGTTAATCACGCGGTGAAGTGTCGCCAATATCTCTTCCCCATTTGTCACGGATGCCTTATCCGATTATTTTCCCTATTCCCATTACGAAGAGTCATCATGGAAATGGATTCATAACCCAGGAATTTGTGCGGGGAAATAATTCCTGACACACGCTATCAGCCGGTTTCATCTCTTCTCTGTCTTCAGGGAAGATCTTCAAATTGTCGAATAAACCCTCTCCAAATGATTAAATGAGACAGCATAAGATATGAATGTTCTCCGACGGGGGATGATTCGTTCCCGTGTTTGAGATGCATTGCATCCATGATTGATGTCTTCCTTGATTCTGTACGGAAAATTCCTAATATTTCACTTCGGGATGATCAAAAGTTATAAATTTATGAAACACTTGTGTGGAGTTGTTAAGCGGATAAAATATTGCTCTGAATTAGAAAAAGAAAATTTAATATTAAACCGCATAGAAGTTATTGAAGAACTCAATTGGTTCTGAATAAATGAATATGAAGTAAAAGATTTTGAAATAACTCATTAAACATAAATGGAAGATATATATCTCATTGATTAAAGAAGACATCATAAAATATAACTATCATCCAAAGTTGTTCTCATGCTTTAAATGTATTGCATCTATGGCTAATATCTTAACTGGTTTAGCTTAGAAAATATCCTACACTATTTTATTTCGCAGGATTACTTAAAATTATAACTTATGCATCGTGTATGTGAGTCTGTAAAGCATGTAAATTATTATTCGAAATTTGAACGATTTAAATCACTAAAAAGTAAGGATAAGGTAAGATACATTCAAATATTGAAATAATGAATTAAATTATGAACATTTTCCAAAGAAAATGAATTGCTTCTACGTTTGCGTTGGTGGTTGATGCGACTTGCGTTTTATAGTGAAAACCTTCTAAGAGTAGACGCGATGGTAGTAATATGGAACGCTACGTTTTGACTTGAATCTAATATAACTTAAACCAGTAAAACAGTAGAAATTAAAGTTGAACTTTTCTTACCTTGAACACGGTTTTAAAACAATAAAAACACAATAAATACTCTTAGACAGCAGCTGCATTACTTCTGCTGTCGTAGTTGCAACTAATGGCTAGTAGAGATACTGAAACTTACGGAGGGTGAGGCACAGTGAGACAGAGCTATTTTTTGAATTTTTAAATTATAATCAGGAAATGATGCAAGGTACTCATGAGCCTGCAGCCATTGGCCGTGTGGTTTCTGGGATAGAAGTTGTTGCATGTGTTTTTGCAATCAAATGATCGTTATTTTCAGATTTCAGACAAGCAATGTTTTTTTCTTGATTCCCGCATGCATCGACTTATAACATTTTCTTTTATGAATAAAGAATAGCCATTTGATCATTTTCATTGTTCCACCTATGCATCTAATTATCATTGAAAACATTTAAGATAGGCTTTAAACGAACTGCTTAAAATGTTGAATTAGATGAAAGAAAAAAACGAAGTGGGGTAGAGTGCGACAGTCTCACTGTGTCCAATCCTGAATTCTGATTCGAACAGTATGTTTTTTTTTTTAAATTATTTTATAATCTAAGAATTTTTTACTTGCTGTTTAATTACTTTACAGGTGTTTTTACTTCATCAAAAATGTGAATTAAACCACGTAAGCTGAAAATAAGGACATTTTCTGACGATTCCATGAGAAATTCATTTTTAATTTACCTTCTGAAGTGACATTTCAGATAAAGTAGATCATTACAACCTGTAAAATATAGATAAAATTGGTACACAAAAGCTCTCATGCTCTAGTGTAGCACTTAGTGTTTTTTTTTAGGTTCTTAGAGTTTCAGAGGGTATCCAAAAACCGAAGAGAGAAAAGGTTGATTAATTAAAAATGATCATAAAATGGTAAATTTTTTAATGCAAGAGAGGCTCCTAGAAAGCAAATTTTACAAGAAGAACACACAACTAGAGAAATGAAAAAAATGTCAAAAAAGTAGAAAAATGTAGGCTTATTTAACAAAACTGATGAGGTAAAAAAATTAAATGGCGCATCTGAGATTTTATCAAACCATATTGACATGTGCAAAAAACTACTTTTTGGATTTAAAGAGCAAGATTGTGAGACACTTGAAGTTCGGATAGAATTTGCCATCAAACAGATACTTTTTTGTCAGAAAAGTTCTAACAGTCGCTGGCTGATAAGGATAAAGACTTTTTATTTTTTTATTTATTTTTGTGCAAAAGTAAAACCATTTTGACTGTTTTTATTTGACCATCTGTACCATCAGTTCCGGATGAAAATTTTAAATTGTTTATAACAGCCTCTACGAAAAGAAATGATAAAAAGCGAAATCATTCTATTTGGGGTATGAAAATTAAATTTTTATTTAAATATGCAGTGTAACTTGATTTTTTTTTCATTAGGATTCAATTTTGATTTTAAACGTTAAACATATTATGTTTCTGTCAACACTATATGCTATGTCTCTGTGCTTTGTGTGCTGTTTTACAGCGCCCCATGTGTGTGTTACAGTGAGACAAAATTTTACGTTTTCTTAGTTTATATTATCTCTAAAACTTTAAATAGCAGTGAAATTCTTTGTGACTCAAAAGTTTGTATACTTAAACTGCATTACAAATCCATCTTAATTTTTTTCTTATCGAGCCCAAGTTTCGAAATTTCCGAGTTACTTCATATTTTTCGTCTCACTGAGCTCCACCCTCCCCTACTCATCACAAATGAATAAATAATGGTCAAATAAATTTATACTAAAAGTACAAGTTGATGAAACACCTAAAGAACTATATGGTCTGCTTCATAATTAAAATCATGTTTGTTTAGCATAAAATAGCTGCTTAAAATAACTGTAAATAGTTATTAAATTTGACACTTTTCCAATTGAAACACCAGAAAATTATGAGGCATGAATGGTTTTAACTGCATAGAAATCTTGCTCTGGTGTTTAAAGTTCCTTTCATCGAAACAGATTTCTTTGTAGGCGTTATCCAGAAAAAAAATTTAAGGCTTATAAAGTAGAAGTTTTTGGTTGAATAAGTTGATTGTAAGAAAACTCTTTCATGAATTGTTTTTTCTTATAGTATCTATTTCAAACTATCGAGATATGGATGTAGTAAAATACATTAAATTGCAACAAATGAAATGGGCAGGATATGTTATCCCCATGTTAGTATTTTTTTCAATGCAAAAAGTAACTCTTCTTCCCTCAATTTTTCATCAATTGGCTAGCACGTTAAAACTTATCTGGAGTACCTTTTAGTTAAAAATTCATTAACATTCAACCACACATGCGTAAAACATTGATTCTGCAAACAAATGTGAAAAAGGGACAAAGAAAACCTTCCCAAATTCTTCACATTTTACTCACAGTACTAATACACTGCAAAAAAGTTGAGAACGTCGCTGATTACTTCCGTGCTACTTTCTGGGATTTCGTGGGTTTTTACCAGTTCCATGTGAAAAACAATTATTGTTCGGAAAAGATTTCCTAAATTGCTAGAAGTTTCATAAATGCAGCTTTCACACTGCTGTTAGAAACATTTTTAGCTACCAGTTTGAATATATATTCTGCTTCTTTGTTAGGTGTTTCGCTTTCAGTTCAAATGTGGCCTTCTCAGATGGGCTGAGCCCCAAACAAGGGTGAAATACCAGTCTCTGGATATTGCAGCATTGAAGGAATTACCAGCAAATAATCCGTTTGGTACTTCCTTGCAAATCCTCCTTAGCTTCGGCCATATTTATTTCAGGAAGTTTCTTGGCAGACTAGGAAGGTGCCAAGGTGTTACTATGAACACATATTACTATAGAAATAGTAATAGCTTGGAACAATAGCTTATATAGGTTTTCACTAAAAGTTCCTGTTTTTTTTTTTTTTTTTCCAGAAACATGATTATTTTTTAATGGTTAAAAATTCAGAATTCTACAGATTCCTGGTAAAATTCAGGAAGGTTACTGACTTTTAGCGGGAAACTTTCCAGTTTTTTGCCAAATGTGCTAATTGCAGAAATTAGGCACATTGCAGCCCGTTATTTTCCAAGAAACTTTCGAATTATTTTTTTTTTTGTGTAGATACCGTAAATGGATTAATTGCTCACTTTTGTTCGTTTGAATAGTACAAAAAAATTTGAAGAACTATGCATTTATGCTGCAAAGGGAAAAAAAGATATTTTTTATGGGAAAAATTATGCCTCAAAACTTAAATAATGGTTAAGAACCGAGGCAAAAAAAAAAAAAAAAAAAAAAAAAATCTTTAAAAGATTAAAAGCAGTTGCAAAAATCTGATTTATACAGTACAAAAAAAGGTTTATCAAGCTCTGACGGTTTGCTTCTTTCTTCTTCTTAATCATTTTCCTTTATTTATTTACATTTTGTGCTTATAAATGTTGACATTTCAGAAAATAAGAAAGCGAACTTATTTGAAGCACAGCAATCAGATTTTTTTCTTGTTCAGAGCTAGAAGAAAAAATATTTCTGAGGAAAAACATTTTTTAAAAAGTCTAACACTTAAGAAAAAATCATTTTTATTTTTTAATAACTGGACGAAGCTTGATAAGCAACGCTAATTTCTAAAATTTCTTTCGTTACATAGTTTCAAAAGTTTCGACAAGATTGATGGTTTGAGAAATCTTAGCAATCCTGCGGAAGTAAAGCAATGAAATACGAAACTGATTTCCCAACAAAAGCGAAAAACATAATCAAGGGGGTGAATCTTCACCGGAACTTAATTGGAAATATTTTTCTAACCATCGTTTCTGGCCAGTGGAAACAAATCCTAGACAGGTAGAGCGAAAAAAAAAGAGAACCTAGAAAAGAGCAAGCAGTACCGATGAATAGACAATGCTAATTATCTGATACTGTTTTAATTTCCTTCGACTGTGTCCAATTAAGTCCAGGAGGGGAGTTGAATACCTTCTAGAACTCCTCGGCCATCTTGTAGGCTCGAAAAAAAAAGGCAAAGCACTCCCCGGCGGAGGAATGATTAATGACTTAGAGCGGAACAGGCGGAGAGATGTAGTCCCAATGCCTGATAACTCCGCTATTGATTGCTATTCTCCATGTGAGGGATTTGTTAAAACCTGGAAGGCATTAGGTTCGCCTTTTTCTCTAGTCCCTGTCTTTTTCTCCAGATTAACTGACAAATTCCTGAGTTATAAGGATGAATAACGTATGTACCTCGATGCCTTTTCCATCTAAAAATATCTCTCTATGCAGATGTAGTGTTTGAAATAGAGAGAGAGAGGAAAAAAACTTTCGACTTGCATATGGAGTGAAGAAGATAAAAGCTAGGCTCCCACCTGAGCTAACAGATCGAAGAAATATTCAAGCAGCAAAAAGGATTTAAATTCGCAGCAACTTTCTCTTTTTATCGATAAGTGAAAAAATACATTTAATAAAGTAATTTTTTAAAGGCTTGTAATCTCTGCGTTTTCCTTTTCAAGGCATCGTGTGAATTTTTCAGCTGTTATTGCTCGTCTCAAACACGATCACTTTCGTATCTAATCTCTTTTATTTTTATTCTATTGATTGAAAAAAATGAATTAATCTTGATGCTCTTTTTTTTTTTTGGTCTTGCCCCTTTTTTTTCAATCGATCTTAATGATGTAAAAACGAACAGCAAAAAGGTATCTGAAATTCATCTATCATCAGTAAAATGTTTGTTAAAGAAAGGAATTAAAGTTTTTTAATAGTTTTACTTGAGTAACTAGAAATAAAAATTTATTTTAAAACATTTTTTTTTTTAAAGTTCGTCGCATGTGTTTCACTTTTTTAAAAATAAAAACATACATTTAAAAAAAAAGAGAGAGAAGGATTTTTTAAACTAGATGAAAAGCTTGTTTGCAGAGCTTAATATAACTTAACAGTTCTATAAAATACATTATATTTTAAAGAATAATAAATTATGCAGCAAGGCAATAAGTGCCATAATTAGCAGATTTCTGCGTATGGGTAGTTCTCATGAAAATAGCATAAACCCTCTACGACACTTTCAAAACATTTTTTAAAAAGTCACTTTTAATAATTAACCAACTTTTTTTAAAGAAATAATTCCATATTTAATTCTGTATAAATTCATTAGTAATTTATAAAAAGTTCAAATTATTTTATTTTTGAACAAGAAGGGGAATATTTTTGTCCCAGCTTCAAATCGTTTATATTTCAAACGTGATTTAAAATCGTTTGGAAATGCATCAACAATATAAAATATCCGACAAAATTACACTACGTGGCGCATTTTGAATACTTTAGGCAAAATTGAATTCCTAGTGCAAATTCACACTGTAAGAGTTCCGTTTTTCTCCATCTGGTGTGAAGCTGGGCATCAAAATACTCAAATGGTAATGACAATCCACCAATAAATGAAAGAATAATGCCAATCTTGAGTAATGCGCCACTTGAAAAGAAAAAAAAAATCTACGCAAGGGGGTACACGCAACCTGGGACAATGCAACTTAGGGGAATCATCCCTTTAAAAAATTGTCTGTTATTTATGTCACAACATTTTCTATGGTTCATATTGTCCAACCTTTTCCAGCCAAATGAAAAATAAGCTTTTCAAATAAAAGGCTGTTTAAATCCAAATTCTTAATTTATCGTAGCACATAAATATTTCCATGCCACTGACAAAAATGTTATCATCCGTTTTTTCACTATTTGTATTTCAAATTACATGCACATAAAGTGCGAGCTAGGGAAGCAATCAACTGACTTAAGTTAGCAATCAATGAAAATTAAAACTCCATGAAAAAAGAAGCCTAACAACATTTTATTTAATAATTTTAGTACAAATGCTTTTCCAAATAACTATCATTCATTTTTAACATGAAATCGAAAAAAAAAGGCAACATTTTCTGCTACCTGTATTTATGCACTCAAAATAACCTTCAGTTTATTCGACTGGATCGAAGAAGCTCATAACTAGTCACAAAGCCCAACGGTTTTTTAAATAAATTACACTTCATCCCATTCACAATCGTACGCGTATTAAAGGGGATCACATTTTCTGATGGCGCATATTCATTAAAGTTTTTGCGTCACGCAAGAGTGGGATTTCTATTTTATTCGATAGCTCTTCTCCAACTTAATAGCATTGGTGTCACCCCCCTTCCCAATGACAGACACGCAAAAGTTGTTTCAAAAAGTAACCTCAATTAATTGGGTCGAAAAGACTCGCTGCTTTCTTTTTCTCTCGAATTCGACGGGTGTTAAGACGCATATCCTTGGCTAAACGACGCAGAAGATGCATTACTTACTCGGAAAATTACCCGCCAAACAGCCATTCCCCTGGAAAAAGTTCGACTCCATAGAGCGCTACAATCGACAAAATAATTGAATTCCGTTTTTTTATTTGCCTTCCCTTCCTCATCTCCCTTTTAGTTTTCTTAAGAGTATATTGCGATTAGCTACCGCAAGATAGAAAAGGAAAAAGCCAAACTGAAGAGAAGAAAAAAAAGCACTTTAACAAACTCAAAGTCGCGTAAAATACAGTCATCGAGCCGCTTCACCCCCTTTCTGCATTTGTTTCCACAATTACCGCTGTCAACTCGCGTGATTTACTCGTTTTCAATTAACGCCCGAGAGCTATAAAATAACATTTATCTGAATTAATGACGGAGCTGGGCGCGTTTGCAGACGCGAAGCCTAATCAAGAAAAACACCCCGTCCCCATTAAATATTCAGCATCACGAGAAATAACTTTTTTATTGTTTGTTTAGCTTTTTTTCGGTTTCTTGCTGATTCGCACTTTCCATTGTTTTGGCCCCAATACAAATGAGCTGGCGAGGGGAGCAAAGGGTGGGGGGAGAGAAAGCTGAAAATGGCGCCTTACGCCTCAAAAACTTTCATTCAGTTATTAATCTCATCTTTTTTTATTGTTTGGTTCGTTTGTTTCTTTTCTTTCGCTCCAAGAAGTATCATTTTGAGAGGAGAATCGAAGTAGTTTTCGAGGAATTTATGTGCAATGCTCCCGATGCCATCGAAAATGATGACCACGCGAAATAAGTAATGCGCTGGAGAAAAGTTTCATATCTTTACTTAGTGAAGAAAGTATCTGAATATTTAAAAGAACTCGCGCATCGATGAAAAACTGATTTACTCTGCTATTAATTGCTCTCGACATTATGTTGTTCGAAATGCGCCGTTGGAAGTCAGCGTTGGGTTATGTTTCTTTGATTGAGACACATATGATCATTTTGAAATACTTTTGCGAAAGTGTTCAATTAAAATTAATTTATTGAGCGATTCCTCTTGAACAGAAAAGAACAATAACAGTAAGTATGTGTGATGATTGATAAGTGAAAAAATTTTCAGCTTGCTTTTTTTTTCTTCGAAAAAGAAGAAGTATCATTTTGTGAAGAGAATCAAAATAGTTTTCGAGGAATGTATGTGCAATGCTCCCGATGCCATCGAAAATAATGACCACGTGGAATAAGTAATGTGCTTCAGAAAAGCGAGGTGAAAAAAGTGTCTGGATGTTTAAAAAAACTCGCGCACTGATCAAAAATTGATTTATTTTGCTGCTAATTGCTATCGATGTATTGTTTGAATTTCACTGTTGGATATCAGCAATGTTTATGGGGGAAAGGGGAGGGTCAATTGAGATAGGGAATGTGGGACATAATGAAATAGCGGGGTAAAGTGAGATGGTGAAATATTTTCTCCACTTTTAGCGACACTTAACTAGTAATTTTTTCTTGTTATTAACATTTTAAAATGTTAATTGGGATCTTCGAATATTCGGTGCAGTTTTTATTCAGTTAATATTAAGTATATTTATATTTTTAATGTTTTTCATGAATACGGAGCAAAGTGAAAAAGTTCCTATTATTTACTCATTCAATTATTTACTAAAACACTTACGTATTCATCTGAAATTTGTTTTCTCTCTCTCTCTCTCTCTCTCTCTGTCTAGTTTACTTTGACTTGAATATGTTACTCAGTTAATCTGCAAAACTGTCAATTGGCCACACCTGAGCAAATCGACTAGTCAAAGATGATTAGGTGAGATTAAAGTAGAAATTTAGATGGAAATATAGATGGGGAAAATGTTTGCTTCCACAATACCATATTTACTTTGTGCAAGAAAGTTAAAATGACGTGTTATGCTAGTGCAGTATCACAATGAAAAATATATTTTTGTATACTTTTATTCGCACTGTAAAAACGATTCATAAATTTTCCTGGAAAATAATGGGCAGCTGATGTGTCCAACTTCTGCCAGTAACATATCTTGCAAAAGCCAGGAACGTTTTCCGATAAAACTGAGTAACCTTCCTGAAATTATCCTGGAAGCCTCTTGAAAAATTCAGAAATATTCTCGTTTAAAACCAGTCGTGTCTCTGGAAAATTAGAGTAAACTTAAGAAGGTCTAATACAAAAGCTTGACACCTTCTTGATTCTTCAAGGAAGTTCCAAGAGCAGTATTGCAAACATGACCAAAGCTAAGACAGAATTGCACAAGTAAGTATCAAGAATTTTACTCGCCTGCAATTCTATCTAAGCCACGTAGTTCATGGAATTATTCGCTCCCTTTGGGAGCTTAATCAGTCTAATCTAATCAAACAGAAGTCGATACATTTTATAAATACGCTAAGTTAATCTTTAAACTGGGAGTTAAAAATATTTCTCACATCAGTGAAAAGTCTTCATTCGTGCAACGTGTAGCAATTCAGGAAACGTTTTGACGATAATACTCGATTTGTAAAGGAAGTGGAAAAAAACCATTGAAATCCCGGAACGTAACACGAAATATTAAGTAACGTTTCGGAATTTTTTTACTGTGCATATGCTTGGTGCACACCTTTGAAACTGAAAACTGCTCAGCGAAATTCATTCCATTTGCTTAAATTCCAGTAAGTAACGAAATTCATGCCATTTGCCTAAATCTCAGTAGGTACTGATTGCAATATACATAATTGATGATCGCACATAATCTTCGTTAAATCACTTATAAAAGCTCTTAGACATTCTGCAACATATTTAAAAAGTCATTGTTTCCATGCTTTTGTTCCTACTTTCCAAATCCTACCCTATTGTGGGGGCACTGAGACCTCCAAACACATCCACTTGCGAACAATATGTCCTTAAGTCCATTCAGACAACTTCACCCAACAATTCCCTCCGAAAATTACACGTTCTGGAAAGTCTTTAGAACGGCACCGGAGATTCGCTGTCAAAAAAGGCGGGAAAGACGCTCTTAACCTCTGACGAGAGCCGGATTTAATCACGATACGGATATACAACCGATGGCGACCGTTATTAAGGAATAGAATGACAGCTTGCTCTTAAAACTCCGGGATGAACAGAGAACAGTAAAAGGTGTTAATTCTGCTCTTGTTCCTTCCACGCAACTCCCTCGTCTACCCCTTACCCACCCCTGGTGGAATGATTGATGACTATTTGAGACCCCTTTTAAAAGGCACGCGTGTTCGAAGGAAAACCTGGAGTCATCCAGCTTGTCCGTCCGTAAGAAGAAGTAACACATTAAAGGAATAGCACTTCCATTAATTTTCATTTTGCTTTGTTAAGCCAATCTGTCGGGTTTTTTCACCGACTTGTTATTTCTGTTCTCTTTATTTAAATTGAAGCACTCATTCATTAGAGCACCTTGATGAAAACAGTATTAAGGATTTGATCAGTAAAGCTAGATATCCTAGAAAACTAGAAAAAAAAAAGAAACTTAAGTTACATAAAAACTATTTATTTACGAAACGACTAATCAATTTGTTTGCATCAGAGCCTTTTAAAAGCTAGAGACCGAAAAGCAAAGCTTTAATGGTATGAATAGATCAAAATGCTGATATATCAATGCCAATTTTTCATAAAAATTAAAATGTGGCATTTAAAAAAGAATGGGGGAAGGGGAGTGTAGTTGATTCGAATATCGTATAATGTAGCTTGAATTTAAAAAAGGGAAATACTTGAAATGAGACAAAAACCTGGCGCTCCACATTAACAACACAAGCAAACTAAAACATTTGATGGGAACCATATGCATTTCCATAACTTAAAAACCATGTTTTATTTCTCACCTTGTCTTCCCGAGGCATACATAAGTAGATGGACAAAATAATCGAAATAGGGTTAAGATTTTTATACGAATTCTATCATCACTTTTTAGGCACTGCAGTCAATCTAAACAGTATAAATGTCATTTGCGCTCCCTCCCTTTGCTATTGAGAGCGGAAACTATTGAGTCATGTTGACATCCTCATCCTCATATAAATAATAGCCGATGATAAAGTAACTCGCGTGTTTCAAAAATGAAACACGCGCTACGGCATGATAATTTGAATAAATGTTTTGTAACATCATATGTATAAACATATATTACGTTTAACATGCAGGCTAATAATAAGAGTGGACCGAGCTATGGCAACCCTTTTGCTGCTCACAAACCAAACCATGTGACTGGTGTGTATTATGGCAACGGCGGACGTAGCGGACGACGTCTTCCATATAAGAAATAATGTTTGCCAAGCGCTAAGTTTAATTTCTTATTCCAAACACCCAAGTGCAAGAAAAATGGTTCACTATTGCTGTGCATTTCCTTGCAGATAAAAATATGTAAAAGGATTAGCTGTAACATTTCACAAGTATGCAGTATTTTTAATATTAAATTTTACTTAATTTCATGACTTTTTTTTTCGAGCCGTGTTTCGCTATGAAGTTTATAACTATTTCTATTACATATTAATTTAAATCAGTGAAACACGTAGAAATAAAATTATACACTATTTTGCTAGTTTCTGCAAGTATTTTTATCCTCAGAGAAGTGAAATATATTTTGAGAAGGTTTTTAAGTGTTAGAATGTTAGTCTAAATATTGGTGACAAATTTTCCCGCCAATTTGAAAGATCCCCTTTTTAAACTGAAAACAATTTTGATTTTTAGTTTTCTCTTTTATGTAATCATACTGTCTGAAAAAAATTCATATTTCTATGCTGAAATTTTAAAA
The DNA here is from genome assembly GCF_026930045.1 of Uloborus diversus. Classification (NCBI taxonomy): domain Eukaryota; kingdom Metazoa; phylum Arthropoda; class Arachnida; order Araneae; family Uloboridae; genus Uloborus; species Uloborus diversus. Next base: position 122,087,169 of record NC_072737.1, on the reverse strand, counting down.
TTTCCGAGATTGTCATTCTATTAATTTGTGGTGAAATCCGTTTAATAATGCTTTGACGCTATTTAGAGAGTTTGAAATACCAAATTCGTTTTGAGAAAACAACTTATTTTTATCATATTGATTTTAAGAAAGTAAAATGGGAAAATAATTCAGTGCTTAGTTTACTATAGTGGCGGATTTCTAAATTTACTACTATCTAGTTTAGCTTACGGCGGATAACTTCCGTTGGCAGCAAATTTTTGAAATCGGATATGTTTTCGCCATTTATTAGAAAACTAGTATCCCCTCATTTCTTTCAATTTTGCAAGAATTGTCGTATAAGCAGTAATTGTTTCAGCATAATATAAACGGTAATTTGTTTCAACTTGCTTGCGGCGAATACTCTTAGCCAACACATAACATTACTCTTAAAATGATTAGTTCCAAATGAAATAAAAGTTACTGAAACTGTTATCTAAAACTAATGACTAATGTCAAAATAATTGATAAGTTAAAAAAAAAAGCAGTTCAACCTCTGCACCTGGAAGGGGAAAAAACTAATGAAAATCGATTCCATCTTAAAATACGTGTCGAATGCCAAACTATAGATAATGCCGCCATCTAGCAACTATGCTGCCAAAGTTTTTCCCCAAGCCACCAAAACACCAGTCACTTGATATATCTGTGAACCAATTTTCTTCATCACCAAGAGTAGGTAAACTCGGTCTACTCTTATTCGTATGTCCAGAGCTCGAATACGCTGCCTTGCTGTGATTTACAATACTACCGAAAAAGGTAAAACATTCCATTCCACGTGTTTTTTATGGGGGGGAGGTAAATTACACGCTTCAGATAGTTTATAGTGTAATGTAATTTCAGAACAGTAGAAAATAAAGCTTCCTACAAACACTATGATAAATTACTGTCATTCACTAATCTTTAAAGTAAGTTATAGGTTACAGCATTTGTTTTTTCTACCTTTTTCATCCGCCATTAGACAGTGGCTGCAGCCTTTCCTATAGTTTATTGGAGCTGCGAATTATTAGTCTATGGTTTAACATGCAGGAAAATGCTTTATCGTGACAAGGCAGAACTCGATCTGGTAACCGAACTGTTTTACTGGTAAGACTATCATTTTAGGGGAGTAAAGAAACATAAAAATGGTCAACAATGACCGCTATCTACTGGAGTTAATGTTTAATACACTGGAGCTAGGGTTAAACCACCAAATTTAACTTAAACTACCAAAATATCACCAAACAGGTAATCGCTGCGTTCAAATGTACAAAGAAGCAAATTTTCACCCGTCATACCATGACGGACGACTTTCTAGTCTAGGAATATGTGTGTGTGTGTGTGTGTTCTTCCCTTATTCACATACATATACACAAACATCAGAAAGGATCAAAATGGGTTTATCACTCAGTAATTGGTTCCATTTACTGTAAAAATGATAAACGAGAAGTTTAAACAATGTACTAAAATATTTAGAGGTAGCTCAATGGTCTCAAATTTTAGAAAGTATTTCCTAAAATCCTAGAAACCCGAATTATTTGAAAAGTTTAAAATAATCAATTTTCAAATATATGCTTGCTTAGGTTCAGCCTTAAAATTAATTTAAAGAATTTACAAACAAAACTAACAGATTAATTTCTACTATTTTTCAATTTGTTTTTGGAAACAATTTAAAAGCGGAAGTATTTAAACTTTATAATTGCTACTATTTTTCATTGTTTTTGGCAACAATTAAAAAACACCTGTGTCACTTCCGTCACACAAAATGGTCGCGAATCAAAATTTCAAAGCCCTCGCATAATAAGTTTCATTTCAAAAATATATACTTCAATGAAAATTTAATTTTACCAGAAAACAAATATTCTAACTCATTTCCATTGTTACTCAAAAATTTGAAATGAATGCAACGCTCGAAGGATCATTTTTGTTCACAAAGATACTTTACGGTGGTGTTCTTTATAAAAACGGAAAACACTTGGAGTTCATGTCATAATCAATTCAGAAATATGACACCCATTCAAAGATCAATTCCAAGAAGTTTGCGTTCTCTTCCGCAACATGAGAACAAATGTAAAATCCAACCATTGAGAAAGACTGCGAAGGGGAGGATTTCATCTTTCCATTATTCGAATTTCCCCGATATTTTCCCCATCATCATCGTCCAACGCTACCCATACAGCATACATAACGGACAAAAAGGGTTATAGAATTGTCATTACGTCAGAACACCCGGGTAGAGAAAACGAAAGAAAAAATAATTCAGAGAAAAAGAGAGAAAGGCGCAGAAAGCATAAAACTCCTATATCTGTGTCTTTTGCTAGAATACCACATGATAAATGACGCCAAGGGAGGGAATAGAATCACAAAACATACGATCCACCCTTCCACTTGAACAAAAACTAACTCCTTGCTTACCACTGTTGCGAATTGTCTAAATAGCCCATAAACACAAAAAAAGGGGGGAAATAGATAGGAAGAAAAGGGGTTCAAGAATAGAACGAATATGGAAGAAGGGGTGGGAGTTTGATAAGAATAATGCATTCAACAAGCAGGACGATCTTCATAACGTGATACTCGGTTGCCTTTTTAAGAATAACAATAGATCAAAATGTGGGGACGGGGAGGGTGTGTGAAAAGAATGGGAAGAAATGAGAGAGAGACACGTAAGGGAAAAAACTTGCTGGGTATAGACAAGTCCTTTTTCAAATGAACCCTTCCCTCTGGAAAAACCATCCATTTGCTGGGAACGCAATAAACATGCAAATGTTTTTTCGCGCCCTTCTCTTTTTGAAGGGATGAAAGGATGCCGTAAAAGAACATTTCTTCTGATGCAAGTAATATTTGAAAATAGGTGTTTTTAAGTCCAATAGATTAAGTTATTTGTGAAAGATGTGTAATTTTTTAAAACATAAGTATACTACTGTCTCTAGCATTATTTCCTGCAATATATTGTTTTATTTTTTAAAAACTATAATTTTTACGGTTATTCAACATTTTTCTTTCCTGCTTTTTCTTAAGTATGTCACAGCTTTACATAGTCAGAAAATTAAAAATGTACTAACTAGCTTCTTTAAATGTCTATAAGTGAAGCAAACCACCGTGGGAAGGTAAAGCGCAGTAGGGGAGCAGTGGGTACAATGAGACAGGGAGAAAAGTGAGACGACAGCAATATTTTTTTTGTTTGGACATTTACAACCTGGTAAAACTTTTAAAAATGCAGGTCAACATACTGTGAAAAACTTTTGAAAGTTCAATTTGAAATACCGTAAACAATATTATGGAAAAATGTTTGCTTTCAAGTATCATCTGAGAAAAATAACTATGTCATCATAGTTTGAACCCATCGAAGTGAAATATCCCCATTGCTTGTTGCACTGTTTCTAAACTGTTAGATAAACTTTACAGACTAATGCAATTAATCTTACATTAGCCTATTAACTGACGTTCATTTTAACAGTAGGGTGATGTTAATTTTCTTTGTCTGAAAATGGCAACCATTGCTTTTATATTTTGCAATGAAGGAAGAGTGAAACATCATTAATTCGTTGCTCACTGCTTCCATCGCACTTTTATATTAAAAGTGGTGAAATTGTACATTGTATTAAATTTATTTACAACTTTCCTGTTCCTGCAAATAATAATAAAATAAGTTTGCCCTGCATCAACCAAATAGTAATTATGCTTGAATGGAATTATGACTTTTATTGCCACTGTCTCATTTCGTATTTATTCTATTTAAATTCTTTTTTTTATTGTTTAATTGCAATACGCCAACCGTAATAATATATTTTCACATTTCAAAATTTCAACGTGACTAGAAAACAGGAAGTCAGGTAAGTTATTTTAACGGGGTTTTTTTTGGAACAGACAAGAAAGAAATGTACATGGAAAGCATTTCATCCTCATCTAATGCAACGTGACAAGATGGCACTTGAAGTCAGTTTACTAATCCAGAACGATCTAAATAATTCTATCTCAGTCCCAAGAAAATATGTGGAAAAAGTCACCACTATGTGTAACAACAACATGAAATGTACCTTGTCGGAGGCAATAGCTCATACCAAAACCAAAAGACAACAATCTTTCATATTTTTCAAGGCAAATTTCGGTCATTTCATAGTTCACTAACTCAAAAAACATGTGTCTCCCTGTTCCCACTTACGAGGGGAACAGAGAAACATTATTGTAGTTCATTTTTATTTATTTTCTCGTTTGTGTGATTTCGTAGTTTCTTCTAGATCCGCTTTTATAATACCGTTTGCAGTGAAAAATATTGTAACGTTTGATTTTAGTTTCTGAGTTTTTAATGACAAAAAATGTCATTGAGTTTAAGTGCCTCACTGTCTCCCCCCCACACTCATCCCCTATATGAAGAAATGAGGTTTTGAGGGAAATAGGGAAATATTAAGACATTTTTTTCGTTCTTTGTTTTGAGCGGGTACCAAATAAGCGAGCTTGTAAAACAAAGCAAAAGTGACAAAAAATGAAAATGAAAGTGAATAAAATGTGCACATTTTCAGTCACTGCGCTTTAACTTCCCACGACAGTAAAGGAAAATATGGTTTTGGTTTTTATGTATTTTCAGCTGTGCGTCGTTCAAATATACAATGATATTTTTAACTCTTATGTAAAACTTAAAAAAAAAAAAAAAAAAACAGTTAATATACGTCCAAACAAGCAATTTTTTCTCCCTGTGTGTGGGGGGATTCGCATCACGTGCTGAATTACACGCTGCCTCGTAGTTTACTGCTTACGTTGTGTGCAATGACGAAAACTATTGCGGCACATTATATTATTTCTTAGTGCGTTATTTCATTATGCGCGTAATGCAAATCCCCTCACAAACTTGGAGAAAAAGTTGCTTGTTTAGACGTATAGTATTATTTTTTAAAGTTTTACCCAAAATTCTAGAATGACTCTTAAAAAAAGTGACAATTGCATTGGGATTTTTATGAAAGTAGAATTTTCAAATACATTTTCTGTAAATAAGTCACAGTAATAATCATCGTGGATGGGTTATTAATCACAGAAAAAATAGATGATCTCTTGAACCGATGTGCAACTTAAATAAAACTGAAAAGGTGCAGATTATTTTCTAATTTTCAGTGTTACAGGAAACCACGAAAACTATGAATGGAGTAATTCGAAATGTTTTCCTTCATAAAATGCGTTTAAATCTTGATTTTGATGGTAAAAGTATTTACCTCTAAAATGCATTTGCGTATGTTATTATTAATTACAAAACGTTATGATCAGCTACGTTTCTGATCAAGTTTTTTTTTTTTTTTTTTTTTTTTTAACATTTATTTAATGCTCTTGATTAACAAATACTTGTTTTGAGCTTGTCTTTTTTTTAATCTAGCTTTTCTTTCAGTCATGTTGAAAATCAAGGTTCTGAATTATAAGATTATTTGAGAATAGTTGCTTTAGAAGAATTTAAAATAAAAACTTCTGTTAGGGTACATTATCGAAATTTAATCTGCATTTCTACTCTTACAAAAATTCACGTGAAAATTGAAGCATCACAAGACCAAAATAAAAATATAAATATGCATATAAAAATCAAACATGTTAATAAAAATTAAGTTTTTGCTATTTGTTAGGTTATGTATGCAAATAAATTGAGATAATATGTCTTAGTGAATCAATCGGAAATTTGAATAAAACATTTTACTTATTGTTGAAACGTTGCTATATAAGAGAGTACCTTTCACAACATATATCTTATTCAGCATTAATGAACCGTATCATTATTTATTTATATTGAATCATTCACAACGAGTTTTTAAGTTAAGTTCTTGCAATTAGCTTCATTGCAAACGTTCAAAATAAATCAAAAGCGCACGTTACAATTATTGAACTTCATAAACGCTGCTATTTGGATATTTCCAAACATCGTTTGACATAATGAAATATGCTGAACGAAATTCATTTAAAATTGTTAAATCATCTACTATTTTATAATCAATTTTTCATTTAATATGTTTATCTCTTTGCCATTTTTACAAATTATCAAAAATATATTTACTTGTTTAAATGCTGAATTTATAAATAATTCGAAGTGAAAAATTACCGTTATCGGTTATTTAACTTAGTAAAAATGCTTTTGAGAAATATTACATCACTTCTAGTTTATTCCATTTATTAAGTTCGTATCTACAAAATAAAAATTTATCGGAAATAAATTTTTAATATCGAACCACATCTTCGTTACAATTCATTAAAAAGCTATATTTATTCCCAAGCTGCGTATTCATTTTTTCATCAAAATGGCTGAATATATGGCTCTAGTGCACCAGAACCGATAGTCGCTCATTAAAAACTCCGTGCCACCATCCAGTGAGAAAGATTCCAGATTTCATTAAATCCGCCCCGAAATATTTTTCATTACGCATTGGAAAGTATTTGTTTTATATTATATCCCATCCATATTTTTTAACCCCACCACGATGCAGCTTTCCAATTCTCTTAATTAAATCGAGAATTAAGCACTGTCTTTCACGGCGGTTTTGAGCCATTTTTTATTCTTCCAGATATTTTCAATAAGAGAGACGGTTAAAGTGAAGGTGCAGAAACAAATGCATTCAAAACCGCTCTTTATTCAGTTTCTTCTAACGTTGTCTCCACCTTTATTAATAACGCTCAGGCACGAAACTGGACTATCGATTAAGCTCCTGCTTAATATATATCGATACTAAACCGAGGGAGGGGGATGGCATTGGCTATGTAAAAACTCGAGTTTTGTCCCGCCATTCATCGAATAATCATTTTTCATTTTTATTTCTATCGTGTCGAAAGGCTTGGCAGGTAACTTGGTTTCGGTATAGAAGGTGATGGAAAAAATCGTTTGATGTTTTTCTTTTTGTTTCTCGAAAATAAATGCCACTTAAATCCATTATGACAATATCATTTGCTTTTCTATTCACACTAAGATAGGATATTTTACGAGCGTGATTGACAGAGAAATTAAAGAAAAAAACTTTACCAGCATAAAATGGGTTTTTATTTTCGGGTTAGTAGAAGACTGGCATTTGGTTAAAAGTGATCTTTAGAATTAAAGTTAAAAAGTTTTTAAAATTACAGTTCTGAAAGGTTTATTAGCTTTGAAAAAAATATACAGCGATTCATAAACAGTAACTATAACATGAAAATTTTTTGATCATCAATCTGGATTTTATTATATCAAAATAAAATGTAATACGTTTCTAGAAATTAATTACATAAAAATATCCATAGTGATTTGTACTCCTGTAATAACTGGCAGAACACTATTATGGGTGGCCTTGGTTTAAGGATATGTTTATTTTATGTATTACTGATAGACATGTTCTTATGCCTTAAGAAAAATGAAATAGTAGTGAGAGGTATCGTTTCACTTGGAGGAATTTGTGACCAAGAGCATATTTAACGTCTTAATGAAGTTCCGTCACCCTTAATGAAGAACGGTGGATCTTCGATCGCCAGGTCGAGCCAGGAACCCCCCGGTCACAAGTCCGACGCCATACCAATCAGGCCAGCTCGGCCCAACATGAGTGTGTAATGTTTAATGTACATAACCTTTCAATGCAGCGTAAATCCATTTTGATTTTTAGTTGTAAAAGTATGGTTTAAAATTACATTTATAAAACTACTCGTATTACTGTCTGCAAAATACGAACATGAAGATGAAAACAAAACATTCTGGAAGTGAAATAATATTCTCGGTCGACCCCAAATGATTTGCCTTTTTTACTTTTGATACTTGATAAAAGTACCTAAATACCTTAATTCTTGTGCTTCTTGGTAACTTCGTTTTAAAATTTATTTTATGAGACAATAGTAATTACTTTATTCAAAAATGTATTTTTCATCGTTTTTTGTTCCTGATACTTCATAAATTTAAAAACAATATCTTTAACGACGTATTGGTGTGTACGATACAAAAATCGTTGACCATTGATCGCCGCGAATAATGACATGTTATGGATAAAATACATTATTTCTGACAAACACATATCAGGTATCTCTAATACAAGCAGTATTCAAACAAGGATTTTAAACATTGCACGTACAAGAAAGAAAACAAATGAATTTAAGACACCGACTTCAAAAGGTGATTAAAAATTAAGAGATCGTATATAATTAGTTAGGTATTAAAATCATTTGTTGTATAGTAATTAAAATCAGTGTTTATTTTATAATTTGAATTTTAGTTTAGTTGATTTCTCTACTGGAATTGTAAAATAAATTTGATTTATGGGTTTGGGTAGGAAATCTTGTGCAAATGTGACCAATTATTTTTTGCTTTTTAGTTCCTGAGTGTTTTTTGAAGGCGGTTTTTTTTATTTAAAAATAATTTATTTTTTAGTACACGTTTCAATTACTTTAAATATAAAAGAAACGAACACTTATCGTGGTTTTAGTACAGATTCGGGTGGGAAAATATTTTTTAATTAAATAATTAAAAACTTTCAGCCAACAGCCGTGGGAAAAAAAGTTGTAACGAATGCTAATTTTAAAATGAAAGTAGAAGTGAACGAAAAATGATCTTCGATGCAATTTTTTACCGTAATAGTTGAAGTATATTTTGAACTCCTTGTTTTTTGAAGACAAATCTTCGAACAGAAATTTTACTGGACAAAAAGGATTTCCCCCAATCTTTTATGGTTTTTGAAAATTTATACACAGCGAACAATATTGATTAAAAATTTCGATTTTTAATGCATTACAACTACTATATTCAAAAAAAAAAAATCTAAATGTCCCTTCAGTCAGAATGGTATTTACCTATAAAACCAAGTTTTAGTTTCTTCTTTAGCATTTTCGAGTACTTGTAGGTAATACTAATTGCAATGTCACAATGGTGTAACTATTATAAACAAATGAACTATAATATGACCTGATATTCATAAAAATTTGTTTTGATGGATTACAATCAAATTCATGGTAGGAAACTTTAAAAAAACCCGCTTCAGAGCATGCAGCATAATGATAAAGGTCACCTCTATGAACACCCTGCACCTTTCACAGAAATCAATAGAATACACTGTATTCAGTAATTTTCGATGACAAAATTTGCTTATCTATATCGATATCATCATCAGTCATCATTGCGTTATCTTAGTGAATGCAGGGTATATTCCTGGTGCTAATTGTCTTGCAACTACTGAGATATTGATTTCTGAGCTAAAAGGTCTTTTGAATACTTGAAACGATACCGGATATTTTTCAATATTGTTTGATGTGTAGACTCTGCTTTGGTATTATTGGTTAGATTTAAAATTAATGACGGTGGGAGATTGGTATTTATGAGGATAAGGGTTAAAGGGAGAAAGCTGCTTTCAATCTGAAATGAAACAATCGAAAGCATGACTAATAAAATAGCTTCTAAAAAAAATTGTCTTTTAGTATTTTTGAGGCATTTTATTTCACAATTAAATGGTTTCTATAGTTTTTCCCCATTGAATATTCCTCCTTTTTTATTTATTTCATATTTATACTACAAAAACAAGCTGAGCATTATATAATTTAATACTTTAACCAAGAAGCTCTAATAAATGTGGTTATTTTTGTTTTTAATAGGTTTTGTTTTTGTTATTTTTTTGTTTCTAATGAGTTGTTGTGTCAAAAATGACTCACACTGTATGTACACATAATTTTATATACAGAGTGTCATCAAATTCTTTGACACATTTCAAAAATTCATAGCGAAGCAACAAGTTGCATGAATGTACTTTTTAAGATTACGGCCAGACTGTAATTGCCCCCCTCCTCTCCTCCTCTATCCCTTACTATATATATATATATATATATATATATATATATATATATATATATATATATATATATATATATATATATATATATATATATATAGTATGTCTATAAGGTATTTGATGCTTGTTTTGTGCGTTGCTGCAAATGGGCTATATTTCATGAGATATTATATTATAATACAGTAAAACGTACGTTAATTTATCCATTATTTAAAAATATGTCTCTCAAACTTTAAATTTTTTAGATATGAACAAGAAAAAAAATCTTTGACTACATATTTTGCTGTCATATTAATTTTTTAATATATATAGGAAAAGTGAAGTTTTGATACTTTGCACTTATTTTTTCAATTTTATGATTATTCATTATCATAATTATTACTCTATTGCTTCAAAGACATTTAAATTTTTAGACAAAATTAAATGAGGTAGTTGAAATTGTAAAGACAAACTTTACAAAGATAATACATTTTAAAAATTTGATTAAAAAATAGTTTAATTTCAACTATTCCCATGACAATTTAGTGCCGGAGCGACTATAAAAGTTTGAGAAGAAAAAAAAAGAGTTTGTACTTTTAACGTAAAACTGACTGATGACGTGATGGTTAGGCACTGGGCTTCTACGCCTGGAGACTCAGGTTCTGACCTGGGTGGCCAGTCGGTGGATTTTCGAGATGCAGAAAATCTTCAGCGCCCATGTCGTATGATTATGCGGCATGTAAAAGATCCCTTAGGTATTCGTTTGGCTTAGAATATCCATCGGCTAAATTAAATTCCCAGTGCAATTTCGAATCAAATGAGAGCCCAGGCGCCTCCATCTGGTGGAAACTGGGCGTCAAAAACACTACTGTGTCATGCATCACCGCCTTAATGGTGACACACGAAAGACTGATGCATTGTTGGGGAGCGCACTAGGTCTGGTTATGGCTCAGACGCCTCTTGAGGTGGATCTCTTATACAGCCCCATTGGAAAGAAAAAAAAACTGTTAACGTTTACATTTTAATTGACTAAAAGCATGAAATAACAGCAAATTTTCAATACGTTTGCGACTGATTTGGCGCCCCTTAAATCTTGGTGCCCTGGGCCTGTGCCCCGTGTGTCCATGCCTTAATCTGGCTCTAGGTTTGCATCAGAATACTTCACAAGTTCAAGCATTTTTAACGACATCGCCAAAAAGGGGGGGGGGGAGAAAAAGTATAATTATAAGTAATTGCTGTATCATCAGCAAAAAACATGAGTTTGTTATCGTCAGTAAAAAAAACAAACAAACGTCATATGAGGCAGCGAGAAACAAAGGGATGTAAGAGGAAAAATTAAAAATTTGAAGATAACCGGTGCAAATGACTGACCGGTGCAATACGTGAAAATCTCCTCAGTCTTGGGGATAGAAATGGTACTAGTAGTCCTGGTAGGTGCTGTTATGCATCATGATTTTAAAAAACTTTTCAATTTATTTTTTAATGCGTTTTACTCAAAACTTGAAAATGCCCACTTAAATTCCTTTTCTTCTCATTACCTTATATAAGGTGCTAAGTCATTCTATTATTAAACAGAAAGCAATACCTTTCAATACCAGAGATTAATGTGTGTAGTATGCACCGTTTGTGGGTACGGGATGAACTTGAGTACCGTTTAAATGTGGTTCGAACAACATTCGGTGCACAAATTGAACTCTAGTAATGAAAGGGATGCTTTCTGTTTAATAAAATGATTAAACATATTACTTGGCGTTTGCTTTTCTTACTGTGCGATATAGCAATTACTTATAATGAAGGCAAACACTTCAGTAGTAGCCACTTCAAGGTTTATATTTGAAAAATAGGATTCCAGATCTCCTAATGGATTCAAAAGTGCATCAATGTGCAGCAGGTACTTGTATTACCTCCTTCACGTTTGAATCCATTGGGAAACCTAGAATTCTATTTTTTCAAATAATGAAATGGCCACAACTGAAGCACTACTAAGCACTGGCCACTACTGGTGTGTTTACTTTACAGTGTTTAATTTTTTACCTCTATTATTTCTCTTTTTTTACGATGTCATAAAAAGAGTCTTGAACCCTTGAAGTATTACGGCAGAAAACACATATTTACACGACAACTTGTAGCTTTTCTATGAATTTTTAAAATGTGTCAAGGTCTTTTTGGACACCCTATATATCATATTAAAAAGTACTTCATAAACTTCATATTTCTATTATTCGCAGTGTCACAATATTACTTAGTACTAGTTGGGTTGTATTAGTCTCATGAACTTTTAACTTTTAGCAATGAATCAACGGAAGCAAAGTAGGTGAGTCAATAGTCGGCAGTGCCCGTAGTATAGACCAACCCCTAAAAATGAAATTAATTTTATTTAAAAAAAAAAGAAAGAAAGAAACGGCGTGACTGAATTGTGAAACATTTATCTGTTGAGCAGATGACTGAATTTGAAGAGATTACTTCAGTCGGTTGGTTGGCTTTGTATGCAGTGATTTATCTTTTGAGGAGGAGTAAGTCTGAATTCCAGGTAAGAATACATTTTAAGTTACCTGCGTTTAAGTTCCTGGAATATTGAGGTAATTTTTTTTTTTGAAAGATTATTTCTCTCTCTCTTTATATCAGTGTAAACGCGCCCTAAGTATCTATAAGTTGCACTCGATCCACCAAAATAATTACAATTACTTAATCTAATTTTGTAATTTTTACAATCACAATGTTCTAGGAATATACGCGAATACAAATTCAAAGTATTTTAATTTCTTTCTTTTCCACTGACTATAGCTTACAGAAGCACAAAAGCGAGATCTCATAAAAAGCGAATTAGTGCATAACGCAAGGAGAGAAATAACAGTTATTGGTACTCTATTCCAATAAAAGTCAACTGATCATCCATCACAATTTCCGATTGCTCCTTCCTCGTGATTCTTGAGAAAGAATGGGCATGTTGTACTGCTTTAAGAAGAAACATAAAGGACGGAAATACAGGCCAAATATTAGACTAAAGAGTTTTTTTTTGTACACTATTTGTACTAAAATACTATTTATTTTACTGTTAAACTACAGTACATACACCGATTATTACGTTATTTTAGCATAATTTAATGTTTGCAGGTGGCAGCACTGTCTGTTTGTTATGTTCTTTGTTTATCTAGCTACCAGGAACATAACCTCAATCAGCTTAAACAGTTCACTAGTTCTTTTTATTAGTGTGTTCTGTTATATTTAAGGTTAGTTTTAGGTAATTAGTGAGTATGTGTATGTGAGTATATATAATAGTGAGTATAAACAATTTCAATCTCCTTCTTTAAAAAGTTAAGAAATGGTGTAAACCTTGTGAAAAGTATGCCAAAAAGACTTAAAATGCTCATCAATAACAAGGGAATGCATACTAAATATTAGATAATTATTTCACTGTTCATTAATGTGTCTATAGTTATGTAATCAATAAAGAATTTGCTTTTAAAACAGTCTTAGTCAAATAATTTGGCCACCACTGTATATGTTTGATTACAGTCATTTAGGGTAAGTGAGCCATGCTGGTTAACTTTTCCCCCTTTTATATTATTAGTTGGTTTAATTTCTAATGAAACTGTAAAAGGCTCAATTTAGCACCATAATGGCAATTTTCAAAAACAATATTCAACTTTTTGTTTTGTTTTCAACACTGTACGCAACTAAATGTATATTCTAAAAATGTTTATGCCCGTTGTACTGCTCTTAGAAGAAACATTAAGCACGGAAAGATATGTTTGATCAGAGCAGTCATTTTGGGAAACTATGAACTATGCTGGTTCAATTTTTACCCGTGCCTATTAGTAGTTTATTTAACTTCTAATAAAACTCTATAGAAGTCGCAAATCAGCTTTGCAATGGAGATTTTGAAAATTCAGTATTCTACTTTTCGTTTTACTGGCAACACTGTACGCAAGTAATTGTACGTATATCCTAAAAAGCGATTGGGCCAGTAAGAAACATAAAGCATTTAAATTTATGTGTAACCCCGTGCGTTCATTTAGTGTAACTGAGCCATGTTGATTAACCTTTCGTTCTTTCATATTTTTAGTTTATTTAACTTCTAATGAAACTGTAGGAGGCGTGATTCAGTATTATAATGGCAATTCTAAAAAAATCTGTATTCTGCTTTCTGTTTTACGGGCTACACTTTACACAGCTAATTGTATTTTTCAAAAATTGTGTTTAAGACTACTCTTGAATGCTGATTCGAAGTTGTTGAAATCTCTAGTGTAATTCTATTATGCAATAAAATGAGTTATGAAAGTAATTTGATGCTATGAAACAAAAATTAGAAGTTTTTAAACATTTAAAAAAATTTATATTTTTGTTCAAAGTAGTACTACTGTTATTGTAATAATTTATTGTAGATCATGTTTCTCACATTGTTCAGTGTTAACCTAAGTCTGGTCAGTGCTAATTCTGTATTAGCTACCAGTTTGTTTGGCACTCATGGCTTCTTTAAGAGATTTTCCACCTCGAGCTCAGTCACTCCTATGCCGAGCTGATGAGTGCTAATAAGCACGAAACTGCAGTCCTCGGCTGGAACTGACTGAGCTGGCGGTTAATTTCATGTATTTCTGCCTTAGCCCTGGCTAATGAGCGGTAACTTACTGAAGTATTGATTTGGTATAGAAAATTGGAGGACTTCGGCGCAGCGGAATATTTAAAGCTCCCCGGTCACCATTATTGAACACGGAGGATCGACTGGCTGGAATCGAACACGGGACACTCCAGTCACGTAACGAGTGTGACACTTTACCAATCAGACCACTACTGCCTGCAACAGACGGAGCAGTGCAACTAAGCTTTTACTTAAATAATTTTAACATGAGAAACGTATTTCAATTTTTTTAAGCTGTGAAAAAGGTTTGATAATGACGACGGGGTTCGGGATATTAAAATTGAAGAAATCTTGGGATTCTTTTTGAGAAGACATTTAATTTTTTTATGAACTAAGAGAATTTAAACTGATTCTGTTAGAACAAGTGCCTGTTTTTTTATGGTAAGAAAAGAATGTATGTGTCTGTTTTAAGCACATAATTCATTTTTTTACTGTTTAACTTTCGTCAGTATAGGAGTTGTCATATTAAAGCATTACCAACATTATTTCCCATAACAAACCTCAAATACGTGCGAAACCCATTTTTTCAATAAAAAAGTCTTCTCACTCGAATAGACCATTCATCTCTTTGGAATAGAAACAGGAAAGCTACCAACTGTCAAGTGTCTTCTAAAAATCGGCACTTCCATCTTAAGCGATTATTTATATCCATCGACTTCATAATTCCCGGACAACCATAACTCTAAATTATTGGGTCCTTTGCCGCTATTTTTCTAACCCTCCCTACCCTTTGCGAGTCTCGTGGAGGGGGAGTTAAGCCTGTGCGAGAATGGAACAAGTGGGGGGGGGGGGTCAAAGAGAAAAGCCGTTTTGTGTCTGCGATGAGATATGATGCACTTTATTTCTTCTGGACATGTGACTGGACGACGAATAGCTCTGAAATGTTGACTCAGGATTAATCTTGGAGCTTTTCGTTCTACAAATATCAAGTTCTGGAATAAAAGGTAGCGACTTGTTCGTTACAATGAGTATTTTTGCTTTATTAATAAAAGTTTTAAGAACAGTAAATGATAAATATAGAATGCCATTTGTGCTAAACTGTAAGAAAATTCCGCAGTGTCGCAGATTAGTACCGGGAAACGTTCTATGATTTTACAGCTGTCCGTCAGTTTCTTGCGAAAGCCAAGAACCTTGATTAAAAAGTTTCCTAAATTGCTATAAGTTACACGAATGCAGGCTTCTTACTGTCGTGAAAAATATTTTTTGCCATCAGTTTTGAGATTATCAGAGCGTATTTATTAGGGGTTTCGACTTTAGTTTGGTTACGCGCCGTTCAGATTTGTTAAGCTCCCAATGAAAACCAAATGTAAGTCTCTGGATTCAGGTAGCTTTGCAAGACGTGCAGGCAAGAGATATGCTTGGTATTTACTAGCGATTCTGTCTTAGCTTTGGTTGTAACTGCTTTGGTAAATCAGGAAGGTGCTAAGCTATTATTTGTTATTTACCTAAGTTTCATCTGAATTTCCAGACACATGACTGGCTTTTACTGGGACATTTCTGAATTCTTCAGAAAGATTCCATGATGATTTCAGGAAATTTACAGACTTTTGGCGGAATTTTTTTTCTTTTTTTTTTTTTTGCAAGATGTGGTACAGGCAAAAGTTGGGCTCATTAGCTGTCTATTATTTTCCAGGAACGCTTCTGAATTGTTTGCAAATGTAACTCAAAGAGACAATGTCACAAGAGGCCTGAACTTGCAAATAATTTGCGAACGAGGATTTACTTTTTAATAAGCAGTAAGTTACCATTTCCAGCCGCGGATAAGTTGGAACTACAATCATGCACTGACCGCCTGATTTACCACACCCGATTAAGGTAAAAGTTTGAATAATTATGCAGTCTTTTACCTTCACTATATAAAATGAACCTAACAATACTTGTGGACTTTCACTGCCGTGCTAAATTAAATTTTATCAATCGGTGTGAAGATATAATCTCATGTTCAATGAGAGAGCATGGATAGTCCAGACAGATAATTCCAAATAAGTGTGAAGATGCTAACTCTGGATCTCTTGATCGAGCTGTCGTACAGTGGCGGGAAAACGCCAAAAAGCGCGTAAAAGTGTTTCTAAACCTCTCTCGCTTGTTTGTTTACATAGGCATGTTAATAGGGAGTTTTTTTCGCTTTGTTTCGGATCAGGGTTAAAAGTTCGTAGGTTTATGCAGCTAGTTCCTTTTCAGGGTCTTTCTACAGACCATTGATGATTTATTAATATTAATTCAAAGAGGACATAAGAGGATATTTTTGTAGAGTGTTTTGAAAAAAAAATGACCTTGAATTCCCAAGTTTTTGGCGCTGATCAAATCCGATTTTCGGTTTGAGAATTCGATCATTCATTTTTTCGTCCTATTACTATAGTTGGACCCGAAAGAAATTACATATACCCGCCTTTAATAAGAAAAATATATATAGACTGCTTAAAAGCAATTTATTTAAATCCCCTTCACTCATGGTTCTTTATCGTCTAAAGGTTCCCTTTAGCTTTGTAGTGGACGAAGGGCTCTACAATTCCAGTTCTAATTGCCTAAGAGGAAGGCCTGTGCACAAATTTGTTAATGTACAATTGGTCGAGAAAAAAAACCATTTATAAGCGCTTTTTGGCGTTTTTGCCCCACTGTATGTGTTTGTATGTATTTAAAAGACTTACTTCTTCAATGCGGGGGAAGCCGTGTGATTGACAAAACAGCAAAATCCAGTCAGAGCATTACTGCTTTGGTAAGAATTCACTTGGAATGTCTTTTGCCGTTGAGGTTTCCCGTGACTCTCAGAGGTACTGGACCATCACCGTAAAATTTGCCTTATTACGTCCGTTACTGATACCCATAAATATGTCTGTCTTTTTAGTACGAAAATAAACTTCTTTATTTATTTATTTTTTTTTCCAGTTTTATAGTTTTTCGTTCAATTTTGAATAATCCAGAAAATATTAGCGCCTGCGGATTTATTTAAATGTCATGCAAATATTAATATTATATTTTGATTTACTTTGAGCAAACTTTGTTGCGAAAAGGTTACATATTTTTACTATTTTGAGGGTAAGAAAAAATGAGTTTCTTGAAACCCCAAAACAAATGACTGCTTTTTTTTGGCAAATTTGTGCTTTAAAATTTTTTTTCTGAATATTACTTTGTCGCGTAAAGGTATTTAATTGTTTATCATTTTAATAGTATTCTTTTAACAATTCTAAAATGTTTAATACTAATTAGCTCTATTGGGACAAACCAAAATTTTTTTAACTGATAAAAAAAAAAACATTTACGAAGCAAAACTATTCTTTGCCACCAATACCTTGGGAAAAACGTACATTCTGTTTTTTTTTTTTTTCCCCTTCTCCTTTCTTTAACTTCAATGGGGAAAAATTGTGTTTTGCAGTCTAAATATATTTCTCGCTAAACCAAAGCGTACACTGTAAAAAATCTTGGAAACCTCTCTGAATATACAAAAAAGCTTTCCGTAATAAACAGATTCCTACGCCCTCAGCAGTTTTCTGCTCTTATCAAATACCTTTCCCGTTTAACAAGAAAGTAAGAGTCGACGCCTGCGCAGCTCACACGGCAATTTTATAGTCCAGCACCAAAATCCAAACTGAAATTCGTGAAAGCACGCAATGAAAACAAAGAATCTTATTGCGCAAGAAAAAAATCGGTATTTTTTTTTTTTTTTTTGTCTCAGAGAAAGGCCATTAGTAGAAGTTTTGTTCCTCGCATGAATTCACTGAAGATAATTTTAAAGTCTTATATTTTCTTGCTAATGTATCGTCATGAGATTGAATTTGAAGTTATGTCACTTATTTTTAAGTACGAAGTGCAACTTCTCGACGCATGCTTGTGGAAGGAATACAAACCGAAATTAAAAACCAAATAACTGGCCGAGAGGACGCCATGTAAATTCGTTGCGTCGCATAACTTGTGTAGGTAATTTACTTTTTTCTTGCATACTTTTCTTCTTTCTACCAAATGGGTAATTTTTGTAGGCAGAATTTTATTCTGCCATAAAAATCATCTTTTTGGTGACCAAAGCCTGCAAAAGACCACCACCGACGAATAGGTAAGTCGCTTTGCAACTCTATTACTTTAAAGTAATTTAGTTCATATAAATCTCGTTAAAAAAAACTATTTTCCTCAGTATCATTTTTTCGTTGTGAACTATTGCAGTTTAAAAATATTTTACATTACATGGAACACATATTTAAAGTGCAAGTGTGTCTAGATTTATTGTGTAAAATTTATGAATTGAAGATTATAAAAACTTTAAATAAGTGTTATTGTGTACTTTGTTTTTATGTGTCAATTTCTGTTAATATTTGGCTGAACATTTATGTATCAAGCATTTTGAATTAAATGTTATAATATGCAAATTGTCAAGTTTGATAATTCGTCTTTAAGTTTACATGTTTTCATTCTCTTGTAAACAGTGTAGCTAGATTGTATGAAGTAAATTAAAAACTATCTCTTGTAATTAGGAATATAGTGCTTCAGTATTATCTAAATGACGATATCTCTTTAAATATTTGCATTAGCGAAGCGGTTCAAATTAGTTAAATGTGTATTAATTTCTTTAACAAATAGATTCATATATGTATTTAAAAGTGTCTTCATTTTTTTCGTTTTACGAGCCTCAATTTTACCAAAAGCAAAAAAAATAAAGACTTAATAAAATAAATAATTTTGTATTTTTACACCATATTAAAGTATTTGACTTATAATTTATATGATACTTTGATTTATAATTTATATTATATACATGAAATATTATTTATCTCAGCAGAGCTTCATTAGTACGATTTATTTTAGTTGCAATGTACCTGCCCTTAAGGGAAAGAAGCTGCAAATATAACAAACAAGAATTATTTCTCAATAATATATTTTTGTACATATATGAAATACACAAGCAATGAATAGCAATGAGAAAAGAAAATTAAAAGTAGCAATTATTAGAATAAAGTTGAAAAGTTGAATTCGGAGCTCATCAGCCGTGGAAGATTCGATAAATA
Source organism: Uloborus diversus (assembly GCF_026930045.1). Taxonomy (NCBI): domain Eukaryota; kingdom Metazoa; phylum Arthropoda; class Arachnida; order Araneae; family Uloboridae; genus Uloborus; species Uloborus diversus. Next base: position 122,067,808 of record NC_072737.1, on the reverse strand, counting down.
TGGTCAAAAGACCAAAAGATATTAAACTACTTACTAAAGATAGTGTTTAAGCTCTACAATATATGCATTACATTGGGCCAAACGCACCATATGCTAAACTATATGCAATAAACAAGAGCGTAAACCTAAAATTAAAAGTAGGGGTTTTTTTTACCTCGGCTAAATTAAGAAACAAGTCCCTATAATTTGTCTTCTTCAGGACAGTACCTACTGCATGCATACTAGTTTAATGTAGGACAGTCAGGAGGAATGAGTCAGTGGCAAAAATGGAATAGCTGCATTTACATGCCAAAATAAAAAGTAATATTATTTCATGTCATTGTTTTTAAAGTGATCATTTTTTAAAAAACTATGTTATTAATATACAATGTACATATGGGGAGAAGACGAGGGGCGTTCACCAGCAGACTGTGCCATTGACATTTTCAGGGGGTTGTTTTTTTAAGCGGAGGGCGCTTTATAGCATTTTATGGGTGCACCATCACTCTTATGGTGGGGGGGGGGATTCTCGTATATATGAAATGGAATAATCATGTAATAGAGTTCAATGTTTTAATAAATAAAATATCTATTGCATTTTGCGCACACTGTAAAAATAAAATCAGTAACTTATTTTGAATAAGTATTTATATTTGTGATGAGCTGGAAAAGGGCAAGAACAGAAGAATCAACCCGAATGGTTCCAGCAGGGGGACTTGGTGTCATATTTAAATTCATCAATTTCTCTGTTGGTACTTTTCGGTACACTTTGTTCATCAGATAAATTGACTTGAGGTGAACGAATTCCGGAACGCGAAGGGTAGGTAAGTCCTGTCAAATTTTATCCGAAGATAAAAGCTATCAAGTTTGATACAAGATATGTTTTAAGTTCTGCATTAAAAATACAATATGTTGATAGTTATATAATATAGTTGAAAATATTGAGAGAAAAACTGAAGTTTAAGATTGTTTAACAAACAATCCCCACTTTTCAGAAGGTACCCCCCCCCCCTCTAATTCCCCGACGATTTTGTGATTAGGAATGAAACTACTAGATTATTTCATAATTTTTCAAAAATTTATAACTGTGCATATGTTATGCTGTTAACCATGCTATTTGTCATTAGAAATTCAAAAAAAAAAAAAAAAAATCCACGAATGATTCTAAAATTGCTTGTATTATTGCTCTTAGATATGAAAGAATTGAAACTGATATGGTATGCAATACTATAATAAAGAATTATATTTTAGAAAAAATCACGGAAAAAGGATTCCGAAATTCTCGGAAACGTTTTTGAAAATTGTTGTAGAATTCCGAAATACTCGGAAACGTGTTCGAAACTTTCATGAACCACAGCTGCACAGAATACTCAGAAACATTTCTGGAAATTACGGAAAGAGGATTCCGAAATACTCAGAAACGTTTCTGACAATTACAGAAAGAGGATTCCGAAACACTCAGACACGTTTCTGGACATTACAGAAAGAGGATTCCGAAATACTCAGAAACGTTTTTGAAACTTTCATGAACCACAGCTGCACGATATACTCAGAAACGTTTCCTGATTTTTTTTTTACAGTAGAGGATGGATTACAATTCAAAGAGAAGTAAATTCAAATCGCGGTGATTTTACTGCATGTGCAAGCGTACCTCGCGAATGAAATACATTTCTTCGTAGACGTAGACTTATTGATATGAAACTGATTGATTCGGAGGTTTATTAAATAAACTCGATAAGATTTATTTTCAACCGAAAAGAAGGAGCTGCAAACGATTTTTCTTTCGATACAAATAATCAATTGATACGGTTTTTTTTTTTAAATTCTATATTTAAAATACATGTTATATTCCTTCGTTTGTTAACAGTTAAAAGATCAGCAATTGTCCTCGACAAAGCTTTAAAACTGGTTACTTTTGTATTGTATTTTTTTTTTCATTCGGAATACTAACATTCAGTAAATTTAGTTTATGATGGGATTACCCCAGAGTAGACTGCCCATTGTATGGGGCAAATCCCCCACTTGCTCAAACATTTTCCTCTTTATGTAACTAAATTGCTCAAAGTGTATCCCTTTAATTAACGTGAGACGCTGAAATTATTTATCATTATGTTAGACTGTCAAAAATGTGTTTCGGTGAATTTTAAGTTGTAAAAATAATATATTTGTTTCAAGCAGTATTACTCCTCTGCTGTCTACTTTTTATTAATTTTTAAAGCATTGTATATCAAAATTTATTATAGAGTAAAAAATTTACATCTCGAACTGTTGTGAAAGTGACTAATAAATAATACTAGAAATTCACAATAGATTTTTTTTTCAGTTTACTTACTCAGTCGAAAGAAAAAAAAGTTTTTTTTCCTTTCAACTGCGTAAAACAATGGTCTGGCTAAAAAGAAAAATCCATTGTAATTTAGCAAAAAAATTAATTCTTTGGTCTTTTGACACTTGCGCATGCATTTTTAATACACTTACTCACCCTGGCGACAACTTGCGGATCCTTTTACTTTCTTTCAACCAAAAATCAGACCTTCGCATTAATGCTTTTCCTTTTTTCTCCGCCACTCGTTTTTTTCTTCATCAGAATCGAGACAACTTATTTTTTCTTCCTCTTCTTCTATTACAGTTATTATCTGAGATTGCGGGTGTCAAACCCAGCTAGGTGCCGCCTTTTAATGTCCCTTTGTTTTCACTTACTCTGCTCTTTTGTTTCATCTTCTACACCCATAAACTCCCTCCTTTTTCCCCGATACTTATCAGCGAGCACAGAGAAAATTAAAATCACACCAACAGAAAAGGGGAATTAAAAAAAATAAAAGACTTTATACTTCGAAACGACGAAAAAATATCATTAATTAATTATGAGTCATTGATCTGAAGACGAAGAACAAGCTGTGCAAGGTTTAAAACGACAATCTCTAATTGAGTGAATCTAGTTACAAAAGGGAATATCAGAATCTTGCACGCACCCCCCACACTTCTTTTTCTTAACGCTATCTTTTCCTTTCAACGGTATTTTTTAACATCGCTTTTTTATCTCGCAGTGTTTGCGAATGCATGATTAATTAATATATAGCTCTGCTTCCCTCTTAGGCGACAAGAATGGTGCAGATGGCTCTCCTCATTCTGGGATTTAACCTCAACAGAGAAGGGGGAAAAATTCCGAATGTGCATTGTCTTTTTTTCCAGTTTTTTCCCTCTAGGGATTTTTTTCGCTATGTAATCTGTCTAAATGGCTGCACAGGAGTTTTATGGAGTGTATGTTCCTCGTTGTAATCCAGTATGGGAAACCACCGTCTGCTAAATGAATTCCAAAAGCTGGAAGTAATAGATAAAATACCCATTCGCGTTTACACATAATTAGTTAAGGAGGTATATTTTATCCTCGTTTATGTTTTGAGATTCATTGCCTACTTTTTTTGTTTTGATAAAAACGGTCTTTAGTTTGTTTTTATATGCGAGTAAAATTCTCTCGTTTAGTGCTCAAACGCAGTCACAATGGCCTTGTTAATCCCGCACAAAAACTGGTAAACATTTGTAATCCCTAAATTAACACTGCCTTATTTTTAAGATTTTATTTTTAACTTGTCAAATGATGTTTCTACAAAAAAGGAGATTCTGTCATTAAGTGAATTTAAAACAAAGGCTCTAGTGTCAGCACTATAAATTTCTGGAATGTTCATTAAAAAAAAAAAAAACACGCATTTGTAACTAGGTATTTCCTATAGATATATTTCAGACGATGCAAATCAGAGATTTTTTTGGAAGGTTTATAAAACTTACAATTCACTTGAATTCGTTATTTTTATTTGTTTGTTTCTGTTTTTGTTTCTGTTTTTTAAACTTTTTTTCCTACTTTTTTTAACTCTAAATGGTTCATCTTTTCCAGCTTTCAAATTCAGCTTTTAAAACTTTTATTTCTTAACTATACACATGAAAAGAATACAAAGTGCTTTGACATTATAAACAGTAATAAAAAATACCACTAAAATACGTATTTACCGTTTCAATAAGTTATGCAAATAATAACACATAATTGGAATTAGGAATGACAATTCTACCAGAAGTTCACTGCAATGAGTAATTTCTGAAAGGTTTTAAAATCAATTCTTGCAAAAAAAAATCAAAAATTCAACATTTCCCAAAAAAATCGATGCAAATCAGATTTGTTTTAGGAGGTTTATAAAACTTACAGTACATTTGAGTTAGTTAAAAAATGTTTTCACTTTTTCTTTTCCTCTTTTCAACACTTAACTGTCCATCTTTTCTAGGTTTCAAATTCAGTATCATTTTTTAAAAACCTTACTTCCTTGACCGTGCTCATAAAAAGAGACTAAAATACTCTGAGAATATAAACACTAATTAAAATACCGTTAAAATCTTTTTTTTTTTTTTTGCTCTTTAAGAGCAGGAATCTGAGAAACTCACGTCTAGCATTATGAGGTGATTCATACCGTCTCAGATTTTCTCCAAAAAATTACCAGTTATTAATTATTTTGTTAAAAGCCCAAATCTAGATTTTTTTTGTTCTGAAGTTGAGTTGTTCAGTTTTTATGGACCCCTTCACGGCAAGTCAACGCACGGCAGCGAAAATTGAGCGGACTTTTAAGTCATGGAAATTGCTATGAGTCATAATTGTTGCCAGGGTTTCATGTTATGTATGAAGGATAAAAGGTTCAAACTTTACAAAATGAGTGCTAAATTTGTAGCAAATTGTTGCCTCAAGGTCAATGAAGGTCACAAATGTAGCATTTTTCACGTTTTTTTAGCATGTTTGAGATCATAAAAACAGATTCCACCTTTCCATTGCCACGGAAAAGTACTATCGCTTGAAAGGTAAGTATATGTACCTTTAAAAAATTGCATAATTAACTGAGGCAAGTTTAATGTGCTTTTAGTTACATTAGACTGAAATGGGGAAAATGTCGCATTTCACTCATATTCAAACTGTCGTAACTCCTTGCGCGAACAACATATTGAAATAATTGTTTTGCCCTTGTTATGTCCTATTATTGGTCTTACCAAACCATTAAACTCCATTAAGGCGAAATGCTTTAAATTTTTTTCAAAAAATAATAACTTAGACTAATTTTGTCGTCATGGCTTTTTGCTTCTTCATACTATTTGCATGAATTACTGGCATTTTAATAATATAGTTTGCAATATGAATTGCTATTTTAATATTCTGTGACACATATATGATATTTTTGAAATTTATTTTATTCAACATAAAATATTAATAACGTTTAAATTTTGCATATTAAAGCGCAAATGGATTTAGTCAACATTTTCAATGTTATTATATGGAAAACTTTTTTTTTTAACTGAAACATATAATTCCATCTAAGACTCTTGAATGTGTTTTTAGCACGGCACTAACTAATGATAAGATACTGATTAATCTCATTAATCACAACAGTTTAATCATCTATAACTAAACTAATGGCAAAAAGATGTTTTACTGAGCACGTGATAATAAAATAACCTAAAAATTCTTCAATTTCATTGTTTGGCATATTGGAAAACTACGCCACGTTATCAAAAAACCAAACGCAACTAAATAATACAGAATAATTAAATTTATCGTTAAAAAAAGATGCTTGAAAATTAAAAAACTAGAAGCAAAACACTAAAAAGTTGCAAAAATATTTTTAATGGCAATGGACGAAACAAAATTGCTGCATAAAAGTTCAGCAAACAAAGAACCAGATTGAAAACCAGATCGTAAAATACATTTTATTGATAGAACAGACAATTTTTCGCCTAACGACATAAAATCCTCTAATACTACAGATTCTTGACATTTTATGAAACAATTTCTTTTTCACTTCTTTTCATATCTATAATGTAGTTTCGATTCTGAATAGGTGTTTTCGTAACATTTCGTTCAATTCATTTGTTCCTAAATGGGATGTCTTCTTTTGTAACATTTTCACGATTTGATGGCTTCCATTAACTTAAAACTCAGAAAAAAAAAGAGTGTGTATACGAAATTCAATAATTTAGCACGATAGTCTAAGAACTGTTTGTTGCATGAAATATACAGACGTAGATTTTTTTTTTCTTTTGTAGTGTATTTTTCAACAGGGGTTGTTTATTAAGCTAAAACATTTAAAGGCAGCATTTTTATGCATAGTGAAGTCATACAGCTTGCAATTTTCTTCGGATGAACTCTTTAATCCTTCTGAGCTTATAAATTTCAAATTTAAATATTTCATTGGATAGAAAGGAGTTAAGCAGTAAATTACCACCCTTAAAGGGGTTCAAAAGACAAAAATCGTCAAATTTTGCTTTTTTCATTTTTTTCTTTTTCATCATTAAAAAAATCCGTTTTTTCTGCTTAAAATGCCGTTTGATTCTTGTTTCTATATTAGTTAGAACGAGAGATATAATTATTTTTGTTGCTTGCATTTTATTAATGTTATTCTTAACTTTAAAAAACTTAAAACGCGTTTTTCTCCATAATGAAGATTTCCCGATTCTTTGTATTCAAACTCTTATAAGTCAAGAATTGATAGATATAAAGTAATGAAATTTGGAGCATATGTTATTCAAACAGTTTACTTGAATTTTTATTCGACAAATTTAAAAAATATATATTTGCTCCAAAAGATGTTATTTTTTGAAAAAAAAAATCTTAGAATTTTTTTAAATTTTCATTCATATATTTTTTATTTCTAATTGAATAATTTTTTTTAATTGTCGAATAAACATTAAAGCGTATTTATTTGTGTTTGGATTTATAAAAAAACAATTTCAAAATTGACCAAGAATATTTATAGATTTAGCATTTAAAGCGACTCCATTAAAAAAATAAAAAAACTAAATTTAAATAAAAAAAATTATTTTAAAATATTTATGATATGATTTTGCTTATTTGTTAGATGTTGAATCAGAGCAAAAAATTTCAAAACTCTAAACTGTTTATTTTTTTTTTCAAAATGTTACGAGGGCCCACTTAAGTTACGACTAATGCAGAACTACCTGCAATATGCCAACATCCCAGTTATCGCAACCAGAGACCGCAGTTTCATCCTTAATTCCAGACTGATGAATCCATAAGAAGGACAAAGCGGCAATCTCTGGATGTGATAACTTTATAGATGATTAAATCTTCAACTTACTTTAAAGCGTTACTTATTTTGTTCAACTTAAAATCACACATTATGACCAATTATCATTCAAATGTTAATAGTTGTTTAAAAACTTTTTTTTTTTCGATTTCAAAAATGCATATACTTAATTTTTTGAAATAATTATTCTACTACTTATGGACAACCCTACTACAGCCATTTTTCGGTGAAATAGCCAGCGAGTGGTTTTTCAGTGCTTTACATGGCTCGAAATTAAAATTTCATGTAAAAAATGTACTAAGTACACCTTGTTTAATAAGAATATTTAAATTAAGTTTTGGTAACACACTTTATCACTTATGTAAAGACAACTGCTCTCTTTATGATTCATTTCCATGTCTAAACTATAAATCAGAGTTTCTCATAATGTTATTAAGACTTTTTTATTCTAATAAAGAGTTTTGGATTTAATATGCATACATTTATGCACAACATATTTGGTTTGTTCTTAAAAAAGAAAAAAAAAACAACTCATTCTGTCGTCCCTATTGTTAAACAATGTAAAACAACTTTTGTTATTCTTCTAGTCTACTTGAGGAGAAACAAACAACTAGGGTTTATCACGTCTTGCTTTGTAAGCAGAAAGTTTACTCACACGTTCTTTTAGTAAGATTTTAGTATTTCATAAGTTTTTCTACCTTATACAAAGCCATATTTTTATAAGTTGAACAATGAGTTCACAGGTTGACTGAAAGTATCTGAAAAAATACAACTCTCTCACCAAAATGAAAAAATCGCTGCGTAAAAGAAATTTTTAAAATTGGAAAATTCGTACAGTAATCTAATGTGTCAGCTAAGAATTAAACAAAAGAATTCTTGAAAAATTACTTTTAATTCTTCTTACATAATCAAAGGTTTCTTAAATACTTCAAAATAAGTAGCAAAATAAATAAGCGCAAGAAAATCGTCCAAAACTAAACAAGCTTACTTTCTCGTGCTAACATTTATAATTCTTTCGTCGCCCAAATTTTTTTCGAAGTTGAATTTGTTAAATAAGTTAATATAAGAGTTGAAAAAATACCTTTGTGATTGAGAAGTAAATGAGAAATAACTACGTCTAATTTCACAAAATTGCAGATTACTGCAGACACGTGTTTCGCTGATACAAGTAACGCCTTTTTCAATCCAAAAAAAAGAGTAAGCATGTGAATGATTAGTCTTTGTCGGATATCTTTTAATCGATAAGCTAGCTTTTTTAATAGAAAAAAGCGTTCCTTGTTCCGCCAAAACACGTGTCAAAAAATTTTGTGCAATTAGACGTCCTTATCTTTTATTTATCTCAGGCTAACCTAGAAATAAGGGAAAAGTACTACTTTAGTAGGGTTGTGGGTACTTGGAACAGCTTACCGGAAGAGGTAGTAATGAGGGGGTGGGTAGCTTTAAGAGGGCCATTGATCTTCATTGGGGACTAATAAATTGACAAAGATCAGCCTAGCTGGGCCAAGAGCCTGTTGCTGCTCGTCACATTTGTATTTGTATTTTAGGTTCAAGTAATTTTAGCTTTTAAAAATACGTTTCAATCAGTTGAATTATTTTCCTAAAATCTAAGTATTTCTTTAGCGTAAATTTTTATTTTAGTTAATTAAAAATACATATAAAATTTATTCCTCCAAACAGCTAAGCGTCAGGAATCAGTACATTTTAAAATATATAGAATCCAAGTATTTTTTTTTACTTCAATATTTAATGCGTACAAAAGTTGAAGAAATAAATTATAATAATTATAAAACTAAATGACAATGAAAACGATTCAAGATGAAATTTAAATCTGAAGGAATTAAAAGAAATAGTATGACTAATCAAATATTGTATTTTTCCAAAACTTTACAGATTCTCCTAATTTTAAGATATTCGCGATTCTAGAACTTGAATGATTCTGCTGTGGTTTAAAAAATTAGTCAAAGAGGTATAAAACATTTCCATTCAGCAACCATTAGCCATAATTATCCGGAGACTGCAGAGCATCCAACAGTTCATTTAAATTGCGAATTCTAGAACATACAATATACTTTTTAGTAATCGTCATTTGAAAAAAACATGTTAAAAATTTGAGTCGTTTTTGAAATTACATTTAAAATAAAACCGTTTGCAGCCTTTTCGTTTAAAGAAAAAATAAAGCGCTTCCCAATTTTCAAATCATTTAATAACTCTAACCTTCGTCAACTTTAAAGCGCAATATATTTCAACTTTTTATGTTTCTTTAAACAAAGAACTGAAACTGTTCAGAATCAATGTAATATTTCTACTTTTGATGAAACAAAATTTTTAGGGCTAGTATTCTTTCATACAGCAAAGATTATAATTCTCTCGCATCCTTTAATGTTCACATTTTCGGAATCTTTGAGAATATATTCCCAAAGTTTACTTGGAAAAAATATATTTCCGGTATATATTTTGTCAAAAACTCTTTTCGAAAAAGTTTATTCAAACTGAATCCAAATATTATATCATGGATAATATAAAATTCAAATCTCCTGGTACAGAGTAGACTATTGGTAAGATTTTAAAAATATTTTAAATTAATAGAAAAATTGTTTGAATAAAACTAATTAAACACTCTTAAACAAGGTATACTGCCTAAAACACTTTAGGGTTTTTTTTTTTTTTTTTTTTGAATTCAACTATTCCCTCAAAAGTATTTGAGGAAGGAGGACAACGGCAGTTATTATTTATTAATTTTTTATTCAAATTAGTGTTCGAAAAGTTAATAAAAACTACTAAAACAAGTTTTTAAATGAAATAACTACATTGGCTATAAGAATTTAAAAAGCCACAAATGTTCCCAAACTGCATCGGTTATAACTTTTTCAAGACCTTAATCTTGTTCAACTTAATCTTCCCGGTTTATTTTATTGCCAAGCGCAACAAGTTTTAACTGCAGTAAATTCTTTTCACCTTCCATTTCGAAACCTTTTCTCTAAACAATAGAAAAACCCTAAGAGCTGTTTACAAAATCCTTTTCAGTTCGAAAAATGTGAATTAAATCATTCCAAAATTTTCTTTCGATTAAATTTGCAACCCCAATTACTAGTACTGCTTGCAGTGGAACTCAAATCCGCTTTAATACAGTCGATGTTTACGCAGCGAGTAAAACTTTTAAGGAATTAAATCCGAGGAACGGGGGACTTTTTCTTATTCCACCCTCCATTCCTTTTTCCAACCAAACTTCATTGTAATTTAATTTTTAAAACAGAATGGAGTTTTTAAAGGGACGCAACGAGAGTTAAAAGCGCGGAGTGAAGGTAACAGGTTTCTTTCGAACTTCATGAGTACTGGCCGTTCTAAATCTAGTCAAATAACCCAACTCTTCAAGAAAATATTAGGCTAAAGACACGGCGCTGCAGCTCCCTCAACCTCGGTGGAATTTTGTTTGAAAAAAATTACTTTCGCAGCGCAAAAATCTTATTACGTTTGTGGGAGAGTTTAAGAATATTACTCGAGCTATTTCCATCAGTCTTTGTTCCTAACGTATGCTTTATTTATTTACCGACTTTGGGAAAGAAAAAGTTTGGTCGCCAATGGAATCTTTTAACACCTTTTCCAGAAGCACTCTTTTCAATGCTAAAATGATTTTGCTTCGACTGAAAGAGATAAAGTTGTTAAGAAACTTTTCTACCTGGAGCTAGAGTGGCATTCCGTTTTGTTTTAATTCTGCATGACAGAGTGATAAATAAAAGTGCTGATATAAGTGGTAAAAGGCATCAGGGAAATTGAGTTGATGCATAAGTATTGTGTGTTTGATGAAATGTTTACTAAGTTTCGCTTCTTCGTTGATTTATTATCTAATGTTGCTAATGGTTTTTCAAGCAAAAATTGTAGCCTAAATAATGTGCCTTTAGCTACTTTATTAAAAGCTGTAAAGTGACATTAAGAATGGTGTCATAATCACCGAAATTATTTCAGAAAAAAATTACTATCATGGGGTAAATATAAATATAATGCATCTTTAGACACTATATTAAAAGCTCCAAAGTGACATTAAGAATGGTGTCATAATCACCGAAAATATTTCAGAAAAAAATTACTATCATGGGGTAAATATAAATATAATGCGTCTTTAGACGCTATATTAAAAGCTGTAAAGTGAAATTAGGAATGTCAAAATCACTGAAAATATTTCAGAAAAGAAGCTACTATCATGGGCAAATATCAAGATATGGATAAAGAAACTGGATTTAGTTGAAACGTAAATGTATCAGTATAAATGATAACTCAAGGCAGTTAAATAGGCAGGATTAGAAATATTATCTAAATTGGCAAAATGCAAAAATTGCATCAAATGAAGCGAATTGGTAACTGATTGTTAACTGGAAAAACTAGAAAAGAGTATCAAAATGTGCAAGAACAAAAAAAATATATAAACTAAAAAGACAATCACTAAGAAATAAAAGCTCATTATGCAAAAAAAAAAGAAAAGAAATCGGGGAATGTAAAGCAAGTGAAATATTGGGGGAAGTTTGTGGCCGAAATATTTGAACGATGTTATTAAACATATAGCTTACACCAGTAAAAAGTGTGAACCTTTGCAGAGTTCGCACACTTGCCCCTACACGGCGTAAGTTTGAAAGCAGTATGGGGTAAGTTAACAAATTGAAAAAAAAATCATAACAGACACAGAAAATTTGACATTAAGCTTCAGTGATGTTTTAAATATGCAAGCAAAACTTAACTATGAATTTTTTTAAAAAGTGAAATTACTATCATAATTGCTTTAAAATAGGTATTACACCATAGAAAAAAATTAACTTGGATTTTTGAAGTGGACGTTGAATAACGCAACTTCATACTTTAATAAATTGTAAAAAAAAAAAAGGATAATGCAGTTTGTGGGCTGATCATGATCAATTAGATCACTTACGCTATTAAATTTAATATCGAACGATCCACCTGCAAACTGAACTTAAAGAACACGGGTGGTTTGCTTTCAGTTCAGTTTGAATTAAGTTAAGTTCAGTTTGGGAAAACTACTATATGAGTTTTCCCAAATCTTGTCTATAAGAACGACATGAGTTTTGAAAATCAAGTTAAATAATACTGGCGGACTCATGTAGCCAGAGAGCTAATTCTGCTAAGACTCCAATTCCGAAGCGCTGACCTAAAATAATTTAGCAGAAAAATATTGCTTTTATAACTGTTTTAGCTTCACAAAGTTTTATGAATGAATATCTTGTCAAAAATGGAAACGATTTTTTTTTTCATTATAATTTATAGTAAATAAAAAACTCTGTAGTTGGGTTAAAACTAACCTGACAGCGTTGTGAAAGTTACGCGGATCCTAATCGCAATAGTGTGACACGACATTGCCAAGTTAGGATCTTTACAACTATAGTAAGTTCATGTTATTCGTTGCTTTAATTTTGCAACAAGCTCATTAATGTTATTTTAGCAAATGACTATTGCAATTAAAATCCGCTGACGTTTTTAAAAAAATATGTCCCCATTTTTTTGTAGTTATATGTGTGTATATATATATATATATATATATATATATATATATATATATATATATATATATATATATATATATATATATATATATATATATATATATATATATATATATGAGGATAGTTTTACACACTAATAACATTAACTGGGCAATGTCGTGTCACACTGTTGCGATTAGGATCCGCGTAACTTTTACAACGCTGTCAGGTTAGTTTTAACCCAACTACAGAGTTTTTTATTTACGATAAATCAAAATGAAATAAATATATATATATATATATATATATATATATATATATATATATATATATATATATATATATATATATATATATATAATATCGAATATATATATATATATATATATATATATAATAACGAATGATCGAGTAACGCTCCTGGCGTCATCAACAATGTAACTCGCGCCACGACATGATGATTTAATAATATGTTTTGGTAATGTTTAAAATGTAGGGAAAGGTTTTATTATGACAACGCTGAACTGGGTCTGGTGACTTCACTGTTTTACTGATAAGACTGTGTCATTTCAGGGGAATGAAGGAACAAAAATTTAATCAACAATTAACGCTATCTACTGGAGTTTTGGGTTAATCCACTGGAGTCTGAGGTTAACGTTTGAACTATCAAAGTAGCACTAAACAGACTATTGCTTCGTTCAAATGTAGAAAAAATATTCACCCGTCATATCTTCACGGCCGAACTTCTAGTTTTTAATAAACTAAAGCTTTAATCAGTTCGTCTCAAATGTTCTTTTTTCCAATGTTATGAAAGACAATCGAAAGCAACTGCAATAAAACTCAACTTGAACAATTATTTTTAAAAATAACTTATAGTTCAATAACAATAAATCATCCCATTTTTGTCGAAGTACAATAACTCTTGAGAGCAATATCATTTTCCTGAAGAAAACTTCCCCTTACATTTTAAGATCACAACATCAAAAGAACATATCAACTACATCACATAAAACACTAACGCTTAAAAGTAGCATCCATTTCAAAATTTCTTAATAAGTTAAAACACGAAAAGTGTCGTTAATATTTATCCACAAAGAAACAATAAAATCTTAATTGAAGGCAAAATATCATTTCCTTTCTTTTATTCACAATCTATTCAACCTGTCACGCATTTCACTTCAAGCTGCGACTTCAATTTCCTCAATTTTTAATAATGCCCCTTTTACCATTTCAATTCCTCTAATGGGTTAAAAAATAATTCTTATCTTCTTCGCAGAGACTTGTCACTCCCCCTTTTATACGCAGAACAGAATTAAAACCGAAACGACTTCTGTATCATTTGTTATGACTTGTTTTGACACATCTGAAAAGTCCTCGTCCTTTGTTTCTTTATGCACTTTCAGCCCGCAAAAGAGTGCTGGCAATTATTACGCTCAATCCTGTCATTCGGCAAAAGAAGAGAATAAGAAGAAACAGATTTCCCAACCAGTGTTGACACGCTCCTTCTTTCTGGAATAAATATGAACAAATTGTCCCTTTCCAGGGAAATCGTTTATATTTATTCCCGTTTTGCTCTTTCCGTGTGTATCTTTGTAAAAGGAACGCTTTTTCGGTGTTATTTATTTATCAAATTACGCGTCTTGAAACACGGGTCCCGTTATTAAATTGACTCTTGAAACGTAGGCGAGTGTTTCTTCTTTCATCCATTTTTCTTTCGAGTCTGTTTTCCAGATAGCGGAGTTTTTCTGACATGTCACTGTGACTCTATTTGCTCTTCAAGTCAGCGCGTTTTTATAAATAGGAAACCAAATAGGAGTTTGAAGTTTTGAAAGGAGAATGGAGCTTTTATTTCGAAGACGTTCTTTGGCTTCAATAAATGAAATGTCTTTTGAAAGTTTATTTTGAACTCACGATAATTAATATTTATTTACTAAAATACTCAGGGTGTTCCTTTTTTTTTCTTTAAAAAATAAATTAAGCATTTTTTATTCACTGAAAACTTAAAGTGGAAAGAATATTTTTTTTCCTTTTTCTTTCTTTCGCAAAGAGTTGAGTAAATTAAAACGAAAAAAAATTTTTGTAGCTACCTTTTTTTTTTCAAAAGACTCAATAGAAATTCTATTTTGCAAAGGTCAAGTAATTTAGCTGTTGTTCTTAAACATTACAAAATAAAGCGAAATGTTTTAGGAATATGTCGGTTGTATGCACAAACTCCAATGGAACATTAACTTTTTTAATTTCTCATGGAAAATATCGATAGGTATCAAGCCGATCAAGATAGTAAGACGAGGTATCAAGCCCGCCCGTTAAACCGCTAGTGACTGTATTTCACGATTTTAGCAGCAGAGTGCGCCTATGTCGACTTTTTCAAGTAGTCTGGGAGGAAAATGGTTTCCCGTGCAATTTTTGTGATACAATTATGAGAGTAAGTGTTTCTGAAAGGTATTGGCACGAGGAAAACGAATTTTGATGTTGTCAACCCCGAAAATGGTGTAGGGGGGCAGGGGCGGTTATAACTGTGCTGGGGGGCAAGTGGTTTTCCGTTCAATTTTTGTGATACAATTATGGGAGTTAGGTTTTCTGAAAGGTATTGGCACGAGGAAAGCGAGTTTGGATGTTACCAACCCCGAAAAAGGTGCAGGGGGGCAGGGGAGGCTTCTTATAACTGCGTTGGGGAGCAAGCTGTTTCCGTTCAATTTTCCTGATATAATTATGGGAGTTAGTTTTTCTAAAGGTTATTGGCACGAGGAAAACGAATTTGGATGTTGCTACCCCCCAAAATGCTGCAGGGGGCAGAGGAGGGGAGGGATCATAACTTCGCTGTGGGACTAGTGGTTTTCTGTTCAATTTTTGTGATACAATTATGGGAGTTAGTTTTTCTTATTGGCACGAGGAAAACGAATTTGGATGTTGCTACCCCAAAATGCTGCGGGGGGGCAGGGGGGTTATAACTCCAAACATGAAACAGTGATGTATTCAACATTTCTTGGTTTACAAAAAGTTTTCAAAACTTAAAATGCTTAAATCCACTAATAACATTATTATAACGCATAAACATCCGAATTAATTTGGAGACACGAGTCTCGGAGCTATTAAGAGCTCCTTTTTCATAGTAAAAGATGTAAGTTTATGAATGAAAATTCATCCGTCTAAGGACGATCTTTCCATTGATAAGGGATCCTGGTAACCAAGTCCATCATTTAAGAAAAAAATAGGGGGGGGGGCTATTTACCCTCCGATTAAAAAAATGCAAATTCGCATTTGTGAATTTTGTCTTATTTCCCAATATATTCCCTCATCCTTATTAAATATGTAACCATAACTCAGGTCCGTCATTTGTGGGTCAGGGTTTTGGGGAGGGGGCAATTTTCCCCCTGACATTGAACATTTATTTTTTTGTACATATAAATAGTTATTGTTTTTCAATGGGGAGGGGGGTAGAGGAGATTTAATTGAAAGATTATTTGTTTCTCTAAACAAGCAGTTTCTTCATAATTTATGCGCCCGCAACAATTTTTCATAGCTTAAAGCACTCCTAAAGGATGCTTATATGCAATTACGAATGTGTTGCAATAATATAAATCATTGATATTTAACCTGAAGCCTTTCAGTTGTGAGTGACCTGGAATAAAGTACCTAATTTTATAAGTTACGAAAATAAGCGAAATTGTACATTTAATCTATATTCATCCAAATGATAATATAATGAAAAATAAACCTATAAGTTGCTTATGGGATACGTAATATTGTTCTTTTCTTTGTAGAGGTGTTTCTTTCGGCTTCAGAGTATAAAAAGTATTTTTGAACTAAACAAAACATTTATTGAAACTGTTACTTTTTTTTTAATATGCCAACATCATAAATTGTAAAAAAAAACCAGAAAAACTGCATATTTTCCGTTGCAACCATGTGCTACCAAAACAGTTAAATAAAAACCAGAATGTGGAATTGTATTGGCAAATATCAACACATAGGCACTTAGTTAACAATGATTGAAAGAAAATATACATTTAAACTAACCATTAAAATAAGTTTTTTACATGCTAAACCGTTTCAGAATATTGCTATCAAGAATTTTGAGCAATAAGTCAAAAATTAAAGCTCGTTTTCACTGTTAGATTCATCGAAACTGCAATCTCCTTTCCAGAAAAAACAGTATAACACAAATAAAACACATCGTCCAGATCTAAACATTCTCACATGTCCGTGCACGGAAATCCGCTCCGTCTGCATTTGCATAAAAGTGTTGAGCATTTACTTTTCTTGCATGAACATTTTACCAGTTCTAAAATCGCCAAATTTGCACATTTTTTTCAAATCAGAGGGGAGAGAGGGGAGCACCCCACTCCATTTTTTGCCTAAATGATGGGCTGTCTGACCAGGAACCCCTTATCAACTTTATAACTAACATCTTTTACATTGAAAAATGAACTCTTAATAGCTTTGAAGCACGTGTCTGCAATTTCTTTCGGATTTTTATGCATTATTATGTTGTTATTAGTGGATTTAAGCATTTTCAGCTTAGAAAACTTGTTGTAAACCGAGAAATGTTGAATATATAACTGTTTTATGTTTGCGGCTATATCCCCCCCCCCTGCAGCATTTATGGGGGTAGTAACGTCCAAATTCGTTTTCCTCGTGCCAATATCTTTCAGAAAAATTAACTCTATAACTGTATCACAATAGTTGAACAGAAAACCACTTGCCCCCGAGCGAAGTTATAACCACCCCCTGCCCCCCTGAACCATTTTCGGGGTTGGCAACATCCGAATTCGTTTTCCTCGCACCGAAACCTTTAAGAAAAATCAACTCCCATAATTCTATCATAAAAGTTGAACGGAAAATCACTTGCCCCCGAGCTAAGCTTTAACCGCCCCCGTGCCTCCCTGAACCATTTTCGGGGTTGGTAACATCCAGATTCGTTTTTTTCGTACCGATACCTTTAGGAAAAATCAACTCCCATAATTCTATCATAAAAGTTGAACGGAAAACCACTTGGCCCCCAACGCAGTTATAGCCGACCCCTTTGCCCCCCTGAACCATTTTCGAATTTTGGCAACATTCAAACTCGCTTTCCTCGTACCAATACCTTTCGGAAAAACTAACTCTCATAATTGTATCACAAAAATCGCACGGGAGCTAAAATTTGACAGTTTGCTCCTCCACTAAAGAGCATGTGTGTGTAAAGATGTTTATGCATACAGTACAGTCATTTTCAGCGATATTTTAGAGTTTTATAGCAAATATAGCTTTTTAGCAAAGCAAAAGGTAAGCGTGAAACTATTTAACGCAGTTTAAAACCTTTTATATTTTTAATTTCCAACATTTTTATTTTACTAGAAGAAAACTGATTTTGATTCTTCATTTCGTTGTTCACATTATGATTTGCATTAATTTAGTTAATTGAAAATACTCTTTGCTTATTACAACAAGTTTGGTGTTATTACCTAAAGTAGGATCTTTAATCTTATAGAGTGGGGTGAATTGACTGACGTTCAAGGTAATATGCCCAAAAGTTGCATTTTTTTTTTAAATTTATTTTTGCAATAAATATTTATTTTGTAGTTCTTAGTCAAGATAGATTTTACACGCATCTGGACCTTCATAATGAGAGGCATGAGCTGTTATCTTTCATTTTTCGTAAATAAAGTTTTTTTAAAAACCTTTCTGCTTATTTTGAGCGTAATACCTCGACTTTTTCTATAGTATATTAGTGAATAAAAAAGCCCTAGGAAAACAACTTAAATATTCTATTAAAAAAGCTTATTTTCATTTTCTCAATAAAATTTTAAGTGCTTAAGCTGAGAGATCGTAACTAAAATTGGGTTTTTCTTAGCATACTTAACTGAATTGTTGTTTTGAATGTTTGCACTTAAATTAAACCAAACTTAAGAAGCACAGTATAACTTACTTGTTTTCGAAAGCAGAAGTCTATGCTGGGTGCTTAACAGTTAAAAGGAACAAATCAAAAACTGAAAGAATTCTTCGTTAACTTCAGTGAAACTGTCTTTTTACTGTCTACGAGGGAGAAGTATGATAAACTTTCTACCCTGGTCTTACCATAATTTAAAGTTCAAGGTTTTTTAAAACTGTTATGAGATTCTTTGTCTAAAATGCCTTTTAAAACAGATGTATGTCTTGAGAGCGTTATCACCATAGTATTTGATCTGTTAACTTTTTAATAACTAGATACGCAAACAGAAATCGGTTCTATGGGCAACGAGGTCCTCTAATATAGACGGGCAATTGTCCGAAAAGCGCATGCGTGCGAGACTTGCACGCAACAGCTTTTGCCGTAGCTTGATGGGATGCAAACAGCGTTGCATCCGCTTAGGCAACGATTTTGTCAAGTTGAGGTGATCTGCTTCACTTTTCCAACTGTACCCTAATTTGGTGTGAAGTCCGACTTCCACAGTACACACATGCCATAGGGACCCGTATATGAGGTAGGCAACTATTCACAGCCCAACAAGAATCGAGCCCAGGATCACTCCATCGCTGTCAGACTCCTCTGACCACTAGATAGGGCAAGCGACTTGAAGCTCTTTTTAATGGAATTAAGGTCTACAAATGCATTGGATTCATAATAATTTAGACGAAGTACATTAATGCATTATTTTTGCACTTCAATTTACGAAAGCATTTTAGCTATTTAATTAATTAATTAAAAACACTCTTAATGAAATCAACAAGGTTTTCAATCAAGCTTAAAACAGCCTACTTTCTATTAAACGCTACATTTTTAAATGGATTCAGAATTACTAAGTTCCAAGCAAACTCTTAAAGAATAATGTTCATGCCAACATTAAGCATGAAAATATACTTGCAGCTTCCTTTCCATTACAGCCATAACACAAAAGACAATCGTTCACAACGGGGGAGGTTCATTACGACTCTACTCCCTCCACGTCATGCTAACGGTTTATTGCAATCGGAAGGTGCCTGTTTAATTCGTCTGCAGATAAGGGATAGGAGCGCACTCGTAAAAACGTGTGTAATTGCGTCTGAGGCGTTTGCGTGTCGTGTTTTATTGCGCAAGTTTAATTTAACACAATCTTAACGGAATCAACAAGGCCTTTCGGATTACATCGACAGTTATCACCCAGCCGCGGGGCCCGATGTCAAAATTATGGAGAATTATTCTTAAGTTGTATTCCATTTTGAAAGTAACTAGCGAGATACGTCGATTGCTGATGAAGACTGTTTTTAAAAAAAAAATTAATTTTTGACATCAAGTTTTGTTTTTAACAATCACGAGTGGGTGTGTCTATGTAGGCAAGTGTGTGGGTGCGTGTGCGGACGTGTGTGTCGGTGCAGGCGTATGTGTGTGCGTGTGTATGCAGACGTGTGTGAGTATGTGTGTAGGCATGTGTGTATAGAAATGTGTGTGTGTTTAAGCGTGTTTGTGTGTGTTTAAGGCGTGAGTATAAGTTTGTGTGTACGCATGAGTGTAAATGTATGTGTGTAGGAATGGCAGAGTGTATGTGTGTAAGCATGTGTGTATGTGCGTATAAGTGTAGGTAAGTGTGTGTGTAGGGCATAGACGCCACCTCCTAGGAGGGGTCCTGCTTGTGGAGGCCGGTAAACAGTGGAGTTAGCAAACGCGCTGGTTCAAAAATCAGATCAACATCAACTACGGTCAAGCGAGAATAAAAAACAATTCGTGACAGCTTAAAAAGAAAAAAACTGGAGAGCACGCAAAAGTTGCGCTAAGTCGTGAATCATCCATTTTGTATACACAATGTCTCCCTCCAACATCATCACCAAGGGTAGATTCATCTTCTAGTTTCGGATGGGATCATTATCGGAAAGGGGAGGTCAAAGGGAAAGTTTTGTGTCTAAGTAGGAGGTTTTAATGATTTCCTCGAAACATAATTCCCAAAAAAGCAGGTTTAGTTTATTTCTGGTAGCGCAACGTAGGCGGGTTCGGACCTCCATGACTCTCCTAGATCCGCGCTTGATCATCACTAAGTTTCCGGTACTCTTTTCAAGATGTTGCACTTAAGATAACATTTTTTTTTTACTTGTGGGAAATCAAACTTATGCTACCTAATTTCTTAGGCTCATTACATACGAGGGACTCAGAGCCTTAGATGATAAAGTTCATTTTCGTTTTGAAACAGATGCTGAATGAAAAAGACATATAGCACGGCTCCAATGAATCGAAGTATGACGTTAACAATGTTTTCTTCTTTTTGGAAAACTGACTGAAGTACGAAAGAATTGTTGGCCTTGAGTTGACTAGAATGAACTTCGTAGTTGTAAGTGATGGGAAGGTATAGTAACTAAAATCAGTTCCAATAACCGCTCTTCCATGAGCTCCCCAAAATAGAAATAAGCATTGTCAAGGTCAGACTTTATCTTATGAGAGTCATATTGTAGCATAGCATATTGTAGCATATAATCTGTTCCCTCACTGGCTTAGTCAAGCCTGTAGTTCGTGTGTTGAACATTGTGCAAAGAACTGGTTTGGAGCGCTAAAGCAGTCATCAGAAAGCGTTACTTCATCTTTGGAACATTACACTTAATGTACTTTTTTAAAAATAAAAATTTGCTTAATTTACTATGGTTGGGAGAATCTCATATGTGTAAAGCAGGGGGGGGGGGAAGTCTACTCATCAAGTGTTTTAAATCAGTACAGAAAACCCTCTGCTTCAAAAGAAATTCTTTTTCACTAAAGCTGGAAAAAGGTTTAAACTTCGTTCAGATGACCATCAGTTTGACTCCAATCTTACTAGAAGAAGAGTGAGTTTTGATCAGTTCTTTTTTTTCTTTTAGCTTAACTAATTCAAAAGCGAAAGAACTCTAAGGTCAACAATGGACTGTACAAAAAATGTCTATGCAAGTACTCTCGCACAAACTTATCAAGTTCAGCAACCATTTTTTTTTTTTTTTTTGGAACAAATAGTGAAAACAAAAAGCTTACGAATGATGAAGTTGAACCTGAAAACAATACTGTGTTACTGTTACAGAAGAACTTATAAATATAGTCATTAATAGTTAACTATTTTATAAATTAGGTCTGTGAGCAGCTAAGTCATGTAAGGAGGTCTGCTAATGTTTTGAGTAAGACGTGTACAAAGTTGAAATCGTTTTGGTAGTTTTTCAATGAAAATATTTTTTTTTTTTTTTTTTTTGGAAATCATATTGCATAATAAAAAATTCCTGGGATACTCTTACAAACTCTAGCCAAAAATAAAGGATGGTTTCTCATAACATTTGTGTTAATTATTTAAAAATTTCAAAAATTTACCCATACACTCATTTGCTTCTAAGTGCTGCAATTAAGGAAAGAAAAAAGTAAGTTCAAAATTTTGCACTTTCGTTTTAATTTATAGCACACCCCTTATTAACTGAATGTCTCCCCTCCTACTCTACACATAAATGCCCCCGTCCTATTCTCAGCCAAACGTCCACAGTGGTAATAAAATTTACGTATCATTATTATGATCGAGACATCAATCCGACTTAGACGATCATTGCCTTTTTCCCCTGAGCATAGTTGCAAAAGGAAGGAAATAGTTAAACCACTAAAATTCACAGGAATGATTTAATCATTTTGAGGAAACTTTAAATTGGAAAAGTGCTATGAAGTTTTCTTCTTTATATACTATTTTGGCTAACGAAAGATATTGCTAGGAAACAGTGAAACGTGTCTATTTTGCAGTTGAATAACAATTGAGTGAATGTCATAACGGGTAGGTTTCATCATGTAATATCACTTAATTAGTTGTGTCCAGAGATATCGCTTGGGTTATTTTCAAGGAAAGAAAATGCTCATTGAAATTTTTAGAGTGAAATTTATGTAGAGAAGTGAAATATATGAAAACTGAGGACTATAATAGTGGTCAATTATATAAAAAAATTAGTGGGAGTTATTGCCCTAAAATCATTAAAGAAATCATTTTTCAGTTTTTATCTATTCAAAATATTAAAATCAAGAGCTTGAAAGCAACACCAAATTCATGTTTTTATGTAGATTAAATTAATTCAATTTAAATATTAATTGGGCAGAAAAGCAATAAAATGTACAGGTAGTTATCAAAATAATGGAAACACTGATACGAGTGTGATGTTGGGAATCCCTACTCTGCCGTAAATGTTCTGTTAATAAAGGTATGCCTTCTGACTACAATCCCTTATACTGGTGAATCCAGATTGTGATTGAGTACTGTGGTCACTTTTGCTGCTAATGTTCGTTTTTTAGACACTACAATCCGCTTCAATACCCGTCGGTTTCTTTCACTGAGTTTCTTTTCCCATCCACTATTTTGCTTTGCCGAGCTTGTCTTACCATGCTGTGTGTATGCTGTCATGACTTCAGATACTGTACCTCTAGAAACGAAAGAAAGTTGAGATGTTTGAGTTACACTTGCTCCAGCTAGACGTGCTCCAACAATTTGGCCTCTTTCAAAATTTAAGAGGTCCGACACTTTACGTGTTTGAAAAAAATTCAAGACTTCCAGAACTTTAATTGAGCCACAATATACTACCAGAATATGTACATTGCTACTTATAAAAGAAATTTTCACCACATTTTATTTATATTTTCATAATTATACTTAACCCATTCAGTCGGAATTATGAAATACTTAACCAAAAATGTTTATATTTGGTACTCACAACACACTATACCATAATAAAAAGTATCTTATACACAAAATTTCAAGTTTGTGGGTGAAGAATTAAAAGATTATTATACGTCCAATATTCCGGACATATATTTTTGAAAATAATATTTCATATAAAAGCACGATGATATATCAAACAAACTTCATTGTAAAACGTTTTCCACCACATTTTATTTATATTTTCATAATTATACTTAACCCCTTCAGTCGGTATTATGAAATACTTAACCAAAAATATTTATATTTGGTGCACACTACACTAAAAAGTATTTTATACACAAAATTTCAAGTTTGTAGGTGAAAAATTAAAAGATTATGATACGTCCAATATTCCGGACCTATATTTTTGAAATTAATATTTCATGTAAAAACACGATGAAATATCAAACAAACTTCTTTTTAAAATGTTTTCCGAACAATAATAAAACATAATATAAGCATTTGAAATGATTAATAAGAGATTATATATGTTTTCGAAAATTAGAAATAAAAACCCTCTTCTTAGAGATGAGAATCCAGGGTTGGAGAAATGAGCCGCTCTCTATCTCCTAGTCCCTACATGTTAGTGTTGTCAATGCCAAACCTAAAATTTGTTTCACAGATAGTATTAAACAGAATGTAAAGATAAAAATGCAAAAAAAAAAATCAAGTAATTTATTCAAATATTAAATGATTAACAGCTGTTTAAAGTTCATGTCAGGTATATTTAGCTTTTGGGTTTACTTTTTTCCTCAAAAGCTGTTTTTATGTTCAAAAAACAGTCCATTTTTTTTCTTTTAAAAAGTGATTATTAGAATTTAACAAATTATGAAATAAATAGAATTGCTTTAAAAAATTTTATTCGGTAGACTCAACAACACCGTGAAAAGTTTCTACCATCAAATCGCTTTTGGGAAAAAGTACATAAAGTTTAAATGTTTAACATTACGCGTGAGATCTGTAACGTTTTGACTTCTAACATTTAGATTTTTTAATGTTTAACATTTTGTAATTTAAAAAAAAAAAACTAGCCAAACATTCAAGCGGAATATTAAACATTTGAATAGCTTCCCCATCCCCCTTTTTTATGATGGTAAAGTTTTATTTGTAATACAAAATGCAAAAATAGTCTTGACTGTATATTTGAGGGTTATTTCTAAGTTTCATTGCGTGAAATATGCTCGTTGACGCGTTAAAAATGTGTCTGTACATACATATACTGGCCTACTATTGATTCGTGATAAGAATTATTTGCAGGAAGTTTGTACTATAATATTTTACTGGTAATCATATTGCGATCGGAATTCATATGGCGATGTGGGGGAAAAAACAAAACTATATTTGCCTTCGGGTGCGATACGTATCAGTAGAAAAACCGGAAGTATTACTAACTACTATGAGAGAAACATTTTAAATTACACTATAGCCATATTTTTAATTACACTATAAAAGTACAGTCACATTTTGCGCATTATTTCAAATTATATACTTGTTTGTAGCTGCAAAAAAAAAAAAAAAAAAACTAGTATGCAGCTCATGAAATTTCAGCAAGAAATAGAACTACAAGGCAACGAAAAAACGAAAATGCCAATATGTGAAATGTTTATGACTGTTGTATAGTGATATTGCTGCCGATCAAACTGCAGCAAAGATTGGTACTTGAGCCAAAAATCTGCCCATTAATTGAAATAATCAATTTGACTGATTAACGTCGGTTTGTCTGATTAATTTTTGCAAACTTCTTAATGACTATTGTTGAGACTTAGACGTTTTCAATATGTCTATGCAGAAATTTAAGCATAGATGTGTTTAACTTTTTTAATGTACAATGTTTTTTGATGACTCCATCTGTTTTTCTGCTTTTATTTCAATGGGATTGATTCCATTAGTCAAAACTACTACATACTTTTAGTCTTTGAAGTTGATAGAATGATCAAAAAGAGTAACAGGGAGCGAGGAAAATCTTTTATTTTCAAAACGTTTAATTTTTAATTAATTTTTGAAAGGCCGATTTTTTAAACAAGGCGTGGTCTTTATGACGTCACAAGTGATGCACTTTGGAGCGTACTCCACTGGAATGCTGACGCTTGCGTTCTACGGCATTTCTAGCTTATGATAATTCAGAAGCGAATTAAATATTGCGCTCACGCTTGCTATGAACCATATCGTTGCCAGTACATCTGAGTAAAGATGCAAATTGACTATTGTGCTCTGCGCTAATGGCATCAGTGAATGGCATTTCGTCACCTGTGATGTCATGTGCAGAAGTGTAAAAAAGGAAATTGAATCTGCGTACCGATTAAAATAATTGTTAAAAATATTAAAGTTTATCAAACTACAGAAAAAATGCTCAAATCCTATGTTTTTAAGCACGCTCTTTCAAAAAAAAAAAAAAAATACTTTTAAAATTTTGGAATCAACCCCATTCGTTTCGATGGTTCCAGCTGTGTTACTGTGTTTATTTCAATTGCTACCGCAAATGCATTTTTTTTCTGTAGGGTACGGCATTTTCAAATAAATAAATACTTGAATTTTTCTGAAATATCACTGCAAACCAACAATTTTTGCTCTTAGCTTCTCGCCCGCCAGTAAATAAGAGAACTTCATTACTCACAAGCCCCTCCAATAAAGGACCCCAGTAAACCAACTTGCTGAAGAACAGACCTTTGTCTATCTCACTGTGACACTGAGAACAAACCCCGCTTTTCAAAAACCCGTCCATAAAAGCTATCCCTTCGCGCCACTCTCTTTACCTTTTCCATTAACATTGTCTCTTTACGATGCGAAATATTTCCCAATGCTTCTTTTCCATTCGCCCCTTTCTTCAGCCGTTAAAAGTGCCGTTTTAATGTGCCACCCATTTCCGATGCGGTGAAAGTATTCCCTATTTATTGCATTCGTCCCCCACAAATAGAAGGCTTTTATTGTTTTCAATTATATATTAGCACGGAGGGAGTGAGGCCAATGTCGCCAAGTCGGGTTTAAAAAGACGTTGCTATTGTTTTCCGAAGCTGTTAAAGGTGTTGATGGGCCGATCCATTTGTACTTTGCATTTATTTTATGGTTTCTGGGTGTCGGTTGATTTATGCTGAGGTTTTACTATCCTCCCGTTGGCAAACGGATCGCAGACTGTTACCTAAAAGAAACTTTGCACAAGGGGATTAACAATGCAAGCATCTGGTTGGTTGTTACTGAGAAATGATATATTTTTCTGAAACCCTGGTTAATTAAATAAACTACTATCGAATTCGCTTACAACGAGCCCTACCTAAAATAAACTTTGCACAAGGGAATTTATAATGTAAGCTTTTGGTTAGTTGCTGCTGAAGAATGAGATATTTTCTGAAACCCTTATTAATCAAATGAACTACAATCGAATTCGCTTATAACAAAACCCTGACGCAAACTGTCAGTAAAGAAACTTTTCTCAAGGGAATTATAGATGTAAGCGTCTGGATTAGATTAGTGAAAGAATATTCTCTATTTATTTCATTCGTCCCCCACAAATAGAAGACTTTTATTGTTTTCAATTATATATTAGCACGAAGGGAGTGAGGCCAATGTTGCCAAGTCGGGTTTAAAAAGACGTTGCTATTGTTTATAGAAGCTGTTAAAGATGTTGATATGCCAATCCATTTGTACTTTGCATTTATTTTATGATTTTTGAGCGTCGGTTGATTTATGCTGAGGTTTTACTATCTACCCGTTGGAGAAAAGATCGCAGACTGTTACCTAAAAGAAACTTTTCACAAGGAGATTAATAATGCAAGCGTCTGGTTGGTTGTTACTGATAAATGAGATATTTTTCTGAAATTCTTGTTAATTTAATAAACTACAATGAATCTCGCCTATAACAAACCCTGACGCAAACTGACAGCTACAAAAATCTTTGCGCATGGGAATTAATAATGTAAGTGTTTAGTTGGTTGTTATTGAGAAATGAGAGATTCTTCTGAAACCTTTGTTAATTAAATAAACTACAATCGAACTGGCTTATAACAAACCCTGACGCAGTCTAATACCTAAAAGAAACTTTGCACAAGGGAATTAATAATGTATGCTTCTGGTTAGTTGTTACTGCGGAATGAGGTATTTTCTGAAACCCTTGTTAATTAAATAAACTACAATCGAACTCGCCTACAACAAACCCTGACGCAGTCTGATCCCTAAAAGAAACTTTGCTCAAGGAAATTAATAATGCAAGCGTCTGGTTGGTTGTTCCTGAGAAATGAGATATTTTTCTGAAACCCTTGATAATTATAAATAAACTACAATAGATCTCGTTTATAATAAACCTTGATGCAGACTGACACCTAAAAGAAGTTTTGTGCAAGGGAATTAATAATGCAAGCATCTGGTTGGTTGTTACTGAGAATTGAGAGATTTTCCTGAAACCCATGTTAGTTAATAAACTACAATCGAACTGGTTCGTAACAAACCCTGACAAAGTCTGACACCTAAAAGAAACTTTGCACAAAGGAATTAATATTGTAAGCGTCTGGTTGGTTTGTTACTGCGAAATGAGATAGTCTCCTGTAACTCTTGCTAATTTAAACTAGATAGACTGAAAATTTCCGTACACCTAGAAATTAATCAAGAAACAATTTCCTGATTTTATGAATTTCATTCTAAATATGTCCAAATGGCCCACACATCTTCTGTAATCTATACATATAATAAAATAAGATGTTTGTGTGTGTGTGTGTGTGTGGCGCGCATCTCGGGAAAACGGTAAGGGCTAGAAAGATGAAATTTGGTATACAGGTGTAGTTTTTGCTGAAGTTGTGCACCTCGGGCTTCGATTTTTGATATTTTAATTAGAAAAAACGTTATTTAATGTTTTATATGATTTTTAGCACTTTTTAGTACTTTTAACCTCACAGACCCCGAACCAATCGCGCCAGACAAATATTTTTGGTACTATAGTGTCGAAAATTTAATTTTAAATATGACGAACAAAAAAATTTTGAAGATAGAGCAATTTTTGTATTTTTTATGAATTTTTGAAAAAACCTTTAATTTGCATGTTTTTCTGGGTTTTATTTCTTTCGAATATCATCCTGCGAGAAGTATCAAAGCCTCATTTCTGAAATTTAAGTTGGTAATAGTAAAAACATTTCGGCCTCTTCAGAAGAAAAAAGTTCTTAAAAATACGCAATAGTTTTTTTTTTTTACAATTTTTTTAATGCTGAACACATCATGTCCTTTCACGCATCAGTCGAAAAAAGCGTTCTTCAATCTTTTATGCCTGTGACGTCACTACTTGGGTTTCGATTCGATATTTACGATGGAATCTTAATCGCAAGCAATGTTAATCTTTTTTTTTACTATATAGCTTACTTCTACATTTTCTGACGTGATGATCACGTGTTTTTTCGGCAGCGCTTGCTATTTTTCTTTCCTTTTTTTTTTTGTTTTATTTAAAGATTGCATTTATTTCTTTTTCCATCCCCCCCCCCCCCCCAAGCTGGACCTTTCGCTGTATCTATATTACGTTACATTTCATAGTTGTGCGCATTAATTCAATAAAAACAGCGAGATTTTTTTTATCTTTGTCAAACGCTACTTTTTGCACACTACGGGGAATTTGAGCTTTTTTTTTTTTTTTTTGCTCTACTTAAATAAAAAAAAGCGGTTTTTTGAGTGTTCGTTGTATTTATTAGGAAATGGGTGAGGAGGTCAAAATAAATAGAGATGGATAAGAAAATGTAGAGATAGATTGTAAAGGTAGATAGCCGCCGAAGGAGGCAATCTTGGCTTAAAATTGTGAATGGCACAAAAAAAAAGATAGAGATGGATTGATTAATACTGGTGCCGAATTTATTTTAACAACCGCCGAAGGCGGCAAACTTGAAGTAAAAACGTAAATGACAAGTTAGCCAAACAGCCGCCGTAGGTGGCTGCTTGCACATTGGATGTCAATGTCCCCCTCCCTCCCCCACATACACCATGACTTTGAAAAAACAATGCTTTCACATAAAAGTGAAAGTGCATTTTGTTATTTTTCGACCAAATTTGCATGAAGAGTACGTCGTTTGTGTCTCCCCTCCCCCTCCTTTAAAAATATTCCAAACGACGAAACTGGAGACAGATCTAGAAAATATTTTATTCAAATTATTAATGATGTAGATAGATATAGATTGATTGACACCTCCACGAAATTTATTTAAGCAGCCGCCGAAGGCGGCACCCCTGGCGTAAAAAGGCGGACCAGCTGGTCGCCGCAGGCGGCTAGTGATTAAATAAAAATTGAATGCATAATAATTTCACTGTTGTCGTTTTTACACGCCGAAGTGTAAATCTTAGTTTCTCTTTCGAAGAACGATTCCTTAGCTGGTGAACCGTCGACAGTCTGTCGCATATGGAATTCTCTCCCATTGCAAAAATGAGAAGGTCAAGGTAAAATTAAGAGTGAATAGCATTTTTTCATACCTCAGCCAGTAAAAAAAAAAAAAAGAAGAAAAAACTTGTCCGTTTTATGTTTATAGTAAATAAAAGTAAAGTTTCAAAGAAATTCTGGAAGGAAGTCTGTGGCTGACGTGCGTCCAGGAGACTCCATAACACCTACAGCCTTGAAATTTTGTACAAAATTACTTCGAGTCACGGAGATGTGCACCTGGGGTTTTATTTTTTTAAATTCAAATTAGTTTTTTTTTTTGTAATTAATTTTTAAGCTCAAATTTCGCGTAAATTCTCTATTATTTCCTATTTAAGGGGCAAAAAATTACTTACACTTATTATTATTATATTTCATTGGAAAGGGTAGAATTTTATTATAAGGGTAGTTTATTTATAAGGGTAGAATTGATTTATTGAGCAATAAAATATTGAAGGGACCACACCTTAGAGCAGAAATTAAAATGGAGGGAGCAAAACCAACCATTGGCTAAGCAAAAGCTTGGGCAAAGAGCTCGAGTCATGTGACTCAACTTCGACGAATGGTTACTCAATTTCAAAAAAAGGTTCGACCCCCAGAAACAGACACCGAAAAATCTGATGATACCCAGTAACAGAAAGGATGAGGAAAGGATGGGTAACGGATAAAATTCCCTTTTTCTCTTCAAAATGTGCAAAAGTTCTTTATTTTTAGCACTAAAGCCTTATTAAATTTAAATGAACATGAAACACGAGCTGACCTCGTGGCATCTGTTCAGAACCTTCCGTCACTGCCTTGTAAATACCAAATGGCACACAAAATTCACTCTGATAACACTAGATGGTTACAATGTATTCATGGCCCATAGCAACATCAGTTTTACCCGCCTACCAAGCTTATTACAGTAAAACCTGTCTACAACGATATTGTTGTGACCTAAAAGAATATCGCAATAGACAGTTTATCGTTATAGACAGTTTGATTATTCATGCTGACATTTTGCTGGGGCCAAAAAAAAAAAAAAATACTGTTATAGACAGGTTATCGTTATAGACAGTATCGTTATACACAGGTTTCACTGTATTTGAATCCAAACTTATGATTGCCTGTTACTGGATGCTTGTCTGTTACTGGAGCCGCTACTCTACTGCATTGGCAATGACCCATTTTGGTTTTAGAGGTTGAAATTTTAACAATATGAGTGCACAAATTGCAAGAGGGAGAACTCATAAGTGTAATATTCTACCACGGATAGGGTAGTGGGTTCTAATCCAATTTTTTAGAAATTCATTTTCCCAAAACGCAATACGTATTAAATTATCTTTGATCGCGTTAAGAGAAGTCATGAAACCCCAAACCCACTTCCTTGATCAACGCTAGGTCACCGCGCGGAAGATTGCAGTAAATTTATTTAAATATTATTCCTAATTTATTTTGTTATTTGATTTTATTTGTGTTACCTGATTGCTAACTTAACATTCACAGGGTGACGAGAAATAACTTTGACACACACGACACACTGTAATTTTAATGCTAATGAAAACATTACAACCAAACTTCAAAATGAACATGAATACAGTATTTCGTCCAATATATCTACGAATTTTCGAAGTGGCTATAACTTTTAGCCTTAATACAGAGCTTTAAACGTGTCACAAAATTTTCGGCTATGAACCGCATCTCGCTTACTGATATTTTATCCCATTCCTTGCGTAAGGATTTCTTTGGGAATGCCAAAGTTTTACGGGGTCAATGACCCGAATCTGTGAGTTTGGAGTGGGATATGCTTTAGTGGGAAAATACCACTTGTTTTTGTTGATCAAGGGATAAAGATTGATCAAGAAACATATTGCTAACTCATTTTGGAAGATGTAGTCTTACGTTGATCGCAAAGGATCTTCGGAAACAAAAAATGGATCTTCCAACAGGATTCCGCCCATATAGGAGGGTAAGTGGGAGCCCAAGCCCCCCTCCTTTAGAAATGAGAACTTCCTCGCTTTTAGTGCTTTTTTTCTTTGCAAAAACAGTAACTATGGGGTCTAGCGCCTCTGGCTAACTAAAGAAACTGCGCCCCCCCCCCCCTGGTCCATCATCGCCCACATGAGAAGTCATCGAAGGTCATTGTGACCTCCAAAGAAACTTTTTTTTTTTTTTTGGAGCATTTTGATTAACTGATTCGACAAATAGGAGGCAGCATTGTAATTTCTTTTCTTATTTTTTCTTTTAGAATTGTTTACAATGATGCCCAATATTCTTTCTCAGTAGATGTTATGTATATGTACATATATACCCCCTTCCCCCTGTAGTTCTTCTTCTTGCGAGTTTTGTAAAAAAAAAATTCAAAGCATTTTTCAAATTCTATAACGAAAAAAAAAAACTCTTTTTTTTTCTAATCAGTCGAAATGCCGTCCCCCTGGGTGCTGCGCTCCTGACGAGAGTCACTCTTGCCAATCCCTAGTTACTGTACTGTGCAAAAATGCGTACAAAAATTATTTTCCAGCTATTAATGAATAA
Source organism: Uloborus diversus (assembly GCF_026930045.1). Lineage (NCBI taxonomy): Eukaryota > Metazoa > Arthropoda > Arachnida > Araneae > Uloboridae > Uloborus > Uloborus diversus. Next base: position 122,035,770 of record NC_072737.1, on the reverse strand, counting down.
GTTATTAATAATGTCAAATTTTAATATCTTTAATCTGTACTGAAATCGGTTTCCATGTGGAAAATATTCTGTTAAACCAAAGGGAAATTGTTGAGCTCCCCTTTCCCTTAAAATTTTGCATATGGGCGCCCTTGATTCAAGACACAGTTTCTGGACTTCATAGGAACTCAAGCACGGCCACTGCATTCCCCAGATTTGAACCTAATGGATTATTCTGCTCGGCCCATCTTGGAGACAAAGGTGTACACTAAACCTTATAAAACTTAGGCATCCCCAAAGCAATCCTCATGCAAGGAATGGGATAAAATGTCAGTAAGCGAGCTGCGGCCTATAGCCGAAACTTTTGTGACACGTTTAAAGTTCTGTATTAAGGCTAAAGGTAGCCACTTTGAAAATTTGTAAATGTGTTAGTAGACAAAATAAAGTACTCATATTTATTTTGAAGTTTGGTCCTAATAATCGTATTTTTATCATTAAAATTATAATGTATCATGCGTATCCAAAGTATTTCCTGTCACCCTGCATTTAATCACTATTTTTCGTTGATTTGAATAACTGATATTTTACATACCAAGTGACATTTATACATTTAAGTTGCCAGAAGGGGGTTTCGGCTCAAAGTTTATTACGGGACCTCGGACCTGAGCCTCACTTTGAGTTAATCAAACCCATTGAGTGCAAATCCATTAAGTGTTGAAAATAAAAGAAATATTATGATTTTGCAGTGGTCAAAGTTAATGAATTGTTTTAAAACGAGAGATGTCCATCTATTAATACATTACCTACTGTGTGGTTGTCTATATTTACTTATTTTTTTAAACTCATGTCGCATTGTTTCCCCTTCATGCAATGCACTGTGTATGCATTGTGTGTTTCGTTTTTGATTATTTCGAATTTAACTCGGTACCAGAGGAACTTTTCCTGCAAACATTAATGGCAGGTACATGTAGTGTTAAGGATGTTTTTTCCCCCTTTATAGAAAAAGAAATTGCTCCGAAAAAATAATTATGGGTGATTTCATTTTCATAATTAGTTTTCGAAAGTTTTAACAAACCAACTGCAACAGCAGCATTCAAAAAAATTAAATAAAAAAAATTGGTTGCAAGATTTTGGATTTTCTTGCCTCGATCTTGATAATTTTATAACCTCAAACTTTGGTTTTATGAAAAATCCTGATCGCAGAACCTGCGGAAGAACAAAGAGCTTCCAATGCAGCTGCTGCCATCTGTGAGTAACACTTTAAAACTGAAATAGAGAGGAATTATTTAAAGGAGAAAATTCTTACTCCTGATATTATTGCTTTAAAAAGCAGTAAATTGAATGGATCATCAAAACGCAATTATGAGCTGAAAGGAAAAAAACCTATTTCCTATAGTGCAGCTAAATAGTTTTGCTAAATGCAGAAATTAGAAGCATTCACTACATTGTTCGCGTCAAAGGGACAATTTCTAGTTAATGCCTTGTTTAAATTTTATTTCTTGATATACTGCCATGGCTAAGCACAAACGTAGTATCTGCAGCTGAGTTTAAAATTAGAAATTGGGCAATTCCACTAACTGATATTTTTGAAGCAAAGCAGTACGTATTTTGCAACATTCAACGCAAAATATATGTTGTGCAAACAATCTTTCGCCCTGGAATATTGTATTTTTTAAGCTGAATTTGATGTTACAATTGAATTACCGAAACATGTTTTGGATTACTTTTAAATGTTTATTTAAAACATGGTAACTGACTGGCATTTGAAAAAAGAAGTATATCAGTCAGTTACCATGCTTTTAACATTTTTTTCAATCGTCCAGAATGTCTTTTGAGAATTTAATTACACCATTGAAATTCCGTCTAAAAATACAATATTCCGAGGGAAAATATAATTTTTGCAACGTATATTTTGCTTTGAATATAACAAAAAACGCATTGTTTTGCTTTAAAAATGTCAGTCAGTTACCAGTGGAATTGCCTAGTTGCCATTTAAAGATTAACGTCTTCATACACTTGATCGAGGCGCCACTTTTACATATTTTTTTAACAGATATTTCCCGTTTATAAAAGATAATAAAACATTGTATTTAGTTAAATTATGTAACAGTTGTAGTCTTCATAGTTCACATGGCATGCCCCAAAACAGAATTTGTTAGATAAATCGCATAATAAAACTGCAAAGTGCTAGGAAATGACTAATTTTCATGCAATCCTTTGATGTAATATTGAATGTCATAAAATATCAATTGAAGAACTTCAAGGAAGAAATTTAAAGGAAATACAATGGCAAAAAGAATATAAATAATCCTCATTTTAATCTAGCCTAAACGATATTCAGACGGTATGATTCTTTCCCATATTGTAAATCTTCATATACATACTAGCCAATTAACTGATCAAGTAATGCTCTGACATCACCAACAAGAAACTCGCGCAACAGCATGATCATTTGATAATATGTTTTGGTAATGTTTGATATGCAGGGAGGTGCTTTGTTTTGACCAAGCTGAACTGGATTCAGTAACTTACTATTGAGACAGTAATTTTTGGAGACTAAAGAAAGGAAAAAGTGGCCAACAATGAACGCTATCTACTGGAGTTTAGGGTTAATCCACTGGAGTTATGGTTAAAATTTCAAGCATCAAATTATCACCAAACAGGAGATTGCTTCGATCACTTGTCATACATTGATAGGCGAGTTTCTAGTATCTTAGTATTCTCTAAAGCGGAGGTGTTCAAAGTGTGCTCCCTATTGCTTCCTGGAGTTTTGACAAAGGTTCCACAAGTGATCATTTAACCAAAGCGTGGACTATGAGATAGAACTCTTAAAGACGGTTTTATTGTAAAAGGAACTATGAGTAAATATTTTACGAATGAAATAAAATTTTTCTAAGCGTAAAATATTTTGCTATGAAAAAAGTAACAGCCAAGAAATTAAAAGCATTTTCATTTTAATAATTTGCTGTAATTTAAAATATTATTCTATTTGTATGTTATGCAAGGAACATAGTTTAGAAAGCTAAAAAAACATTAAATTGCCATTCATAATATTATTATAAGATAAATTAATAATGTTGTCTAAGAGTAGTAGGGGAAGACTGGGGTAAAGTGAGACACAAAAATTCAATTACCTTTTTTGCTATTAAAAACACAGAAATCAATATTTTTCAAATATTTGTCATTTTAATAGGGGTTATAAAAATAGATGTAGAGAAAACTACCAATTCACACAAACAAAAAAATAAATAAAAACGAAATTTAATTTTGTCCCACTGATCCCCAGTAAGTGGGATTTTTTGAATTAGCGAACTTTAAAGTAATCTAAGTTTACTTGGAAAAATATGAATGAGTGTTGCCGTTTGGTTTTGGTATGAGCTTGTATTGCCTTTGGCAAGATAAATTTCATGTCAACATGGCACACAGTAGTGACATCTACCGAGCATTTGTTTGGGACTGAAACAAAATAATTAAGATGATTCTGTATTAGTAAATCTGCTAAAGTGCCATCTTGTAATGTAGCATTTGATAAAGATGGAATGCTTTCACTGGTAGCCTTTGTCTATCAGTAATACGACAGCTTCTATCCTATATATTTCAGAAAATCTCCAAAATAGTTAATTTTACTTCCTTTTTTCTAGGCAAGTTGAAATTTGGAAATGTAGATAAATATTATTACATTTAACATATCGCAATGAAACATTAAAAAAATTTAATAGAATAAGTACGAAATGTCTATATTTGTATGTGATATTATATATCTATAAAAGTTATAACTTCATTCGAGCCTCTTTATTTTGCTGATGCAGGGCTCTCAAACTTATTTCATTATTACTCGAAGTTGTAATTAAATTTAATTCAACATATAATTTCTCCACTTTTAATAAAAAAGTGCCATGGAAGCTGTAAGCAATGAATTTATATTCTTAAATGCTCTTACTGTTCCCGTCCCTCATTGTCCCTAACTGTTCCCTCAGTGCAAAATATAAACTTAATAGCTACCATTTTCAGACAAATAAAATTATTAAGATCATTTTACTGCTAAAATGAATCTTAGTTCATAGGCAAATGTAAGATCTATAACACCAGTCTGTAAAGTTTATGCAACAGTTTAAAAACATTTCAACAAACAATGGAGATGTTTTACTTCAATGAGTTTAAATTATGATGACATAGTTATTTTTCTTATTATGGTACTTGAAAGCATTCTTTTTTCAATGATATTGTTCACAGTATGTCGACTTGGCTTTTCAAAAGTTTTTCCAGACTGAAAGTTTCTTAAAAAATATATTGCTGTATCTCACTGTATCCACTTCTCCCATATTAGGATAAAATAATAATGTTGTGAATTTGATTAAGATGAAACTTTGATATCCTATTTTTTCTGCTCATTGTTGAAAACATTTCTTTTAAGAAAAATGGCTACTTCAAAGGGTTCCCCAAAGTGTAAAAGGTTGAATACCCCCTGCTCTAAACCGTTAAATGCTATTTGGATCTAACAAACAATTTTTGAATATTACATTGACGGCGTTTTGGTTTTTAAATAACGAAATGAAGCTTTTTCTATCATCGAACCACAACACATATTAAATTGAATCCAACGGGCTAGAACATATATATATATATATATATATATATATATATATATATATATATATATATATATATATATATATATATATATATATATATATATATATATATATAATTTTTTTAAATGTATGGACAAAATGGGAAATGGCAAGAAATTATTAACAAAGAGTTGTTGTCATCATTACTTGTTTTTTTTATATATATATATATATATATATATATATATATATATATACAAATAGTTTCTTTCTGCTTTCTAAAAACAAACTCCTGTATATGTCCCTGACTCCAAAATCATCAGACTTAGACACTTGTAGCTAAGAAACCATAATACAGGAAAGAAGTTCATGCAGGATTAGCTGCCGAATTTTCTAAGATGATTTTGCACTTGTTTTGGGAAGTTCCAGAACGTGAGTCTCGATTCTTAACATTGAACAAAACAACTTGTCAGACAATTTTGTTTCGTAGGCTACATATGGATCGCGGGCCGTAGGTTGAGTACCACTGAACGCATATTAAACAATTTTTTCCCTCTTCCATTCGAGTTCAACTTGGCAACACGCGACCTAGAATCAGTCTTTTCTTTTCTTTCTTCCTTTCATCGCAAAAACATTGTTATGCTCGAATGTCTAAGTAATTAAACTACTAGCTGATCAAATTGAAGAAATTGTTTTTTTAATATATATAATTATTATATTAATAAATAATGCTTTATTATTATTCTTAAATTACATACTTATTATATTTTACATTAATTATTCCAAAGATTCATTGAATTCATCCACATACGGCTTGGATTCATACTATATACAGTGCTTGGATTCATACGATATCTTTCGGTATGAATCCAAGCACTGTAAGATGTGTTTAGAAATCCTGCATCGTTTTCTTGAATAAAAACAGAAGAAAAAGAATTGCTAATTACGTTCCGCTTCTTTTCGCAATCTATTTGCAATATTTTTGAAGCTAAAAATCGATATATTCCCTATCAAAAATCTTTTAAATTTAATAAATATATCTTCTTTCTTGTATTACAACTGTCTTTTTTGTTAGTGTTTAAGACGCCTTTTGGAAATTTGAAAAGCTAAGCATTTATTGAAGTAATAAGGATTGAACTAGGGATACTCCGATTAATTGGCAGAAATCGATACTAGACCACTTTCTCAATTACTCATAATCTGCCACATTTCGCTGACTAATCGGTGAGAAAAATGTTTTTCAATTAAAATTTCTTGAGATATGCCTTGAGCAAACAACTATGTCGAATGAATTATTTACAAGTAAGAGTAATTTTGTGCGGCATAAATATAACATGTAGTATGAAAGTTTGTTGATAAGAAACGAAACCGAAACATAATTAAACTACGTAAAACTGAATGAAATATTTTTAAGAAATCCTCCCAGCTGACGTTACATGACACTGTTATGAATAATTAAATCCCTGTATTTTAAAATTGCAATGCAAACACTTTCAGAGTATTTCAGCATTGTTAGGACATAACGTACTCCTTACATAGGCTTGCCAAATTTCTGAAATGTTCAACCGGGACCGGGACACCGGACCCCCCCCCCCCCCAGTGTCGCTAGTATTTAAAAGGGTACACATCTGTGTTTGAATTTTGGAGTGATTTACAAGGCAGTTTATTCTCAATCACAAAGTCGCCCGTCAAGGTATGACGGGTGAAAATTGCTTCTACTCTTCTACATTTGAACGAAGCAATCGCCTTTTTGGTGATATTTTAATGTTTGAAATTTTAACCTTAGGTCCAGTGGATTAACCCTAAACTTCAGTAGGTAGAGTTAATTTTCAACCACTTTTTCATTTCTACATTCCTCTAAAATGACTATCTTACCAGTAAAACAGTTACCGAATTGAGTTCAGCCTTGTCACAATAAAGCCTTTCGCTGCATGTTAAACATTACTAAAACATATTATCAAATTATTATGCTGTGACACGAGTTTCATTGTTGAAACACGTGGGTTACTCGATCATCGGCTATTATTTATATGAGGATGCTATAAATAAATGATTAATAATTCTGAACCTAAAACAGGGATAATATAAAACGACATAATCAGATAGAATTTGAACTTTTCACTCCTTAGATGTAAATATTAGCAATTTATTTCAGTTAGAAAAAACACTTTGAATGAAAATAAAAAAATTCACAATATTTAGATAAACTTTTCATTTCATAGCACTTTTTTAGTCTTTTTTGGTTTTTAATCTGGATGTAAAAATCCTCACAAGCTAATTTGGTATTAATATCACTAGTCAATGCTACAAATAATAAAGTATTTATCCCAAATAATCCATAACAATAAATTAATTTTATGCCCTTTTGGTCATCTGTAATCAAATTCATCATTTTCCGGGACGTGAAGTAAACCGGGCGGGACACTTTGTGGGGGATTTTGTCTGAAAACCAGGACAGTCCAGGTCAAACCGGGACGTCTGGCAAGCCAAATTCTTTCCTTCTTTATCTTTATCTTTATCTTTACTAATAATAAAGCTGAAATCTCTCTGTCCGGCTCTCTCTCTGTCTATTAGGAGAGAGATCCGGACGTATGGATGGGTAAACATCCATATACAGGAGAACCAAAAGACCTTTTAATTTTCTATTACGGATCTCTGACGCGCATAGCGCCTAGACCGTTCGGCCGATTTTCATGAAATTCGGTACAAAGTTAGTTTGTAGCATAGGGGTGTGTACCTCGAAGCGATTTTTTGAAAATTCGATGTGGTTCTTTTTCTATTCCAGTTTTAAGAACAAAATTATCATAAGATGGACGAGTAAGTTACGAAAATATCATAACGTGGAACCGTAACATGGGCACAAGCCAATTGGGGAGAAAATTCACCATACATTATTTGTAAATATACAGGAGAACCAAAAGACCTTTTAATTTTCTATTACGGGCAAAGCCGTGTGGGTACCACTAATCACTAAATAATCTTAAACTTTCTCAAGATGATGCTAGAGTGCTTCAGTATTAGCAACAATTTATAACTTTTCATTTCTACCTTATAAGCACAGACAAGATAAATACTTTCCAGCCTTTTGTTTTTGAGTGGCAATAGGTTTTGGATTCAAATGCTTTTTCAAATTATTTACAAAAAGTCAAAGGAGAATCTTTAGGTCTTTCACAGCTTACAACATTTTTGCGCGGCATTTAGCATCTTGAAGCATTTTATATGAAGACTTTTGGGCTTCTAAAACATCCATAATCTATTTTTCTATTTGAGACTTCGTCTTATTAATGTAAAATTTCATTTTCACACTCGGATAGAGTTACAGGTAGGAGGTCGTGGGTACGATTCTCACCGGTGCCCTCGATGTGATTTCCATCTCTCGTGTTGTAAATCTTTCCTGTGTTTGTCCAGAGGCAAAGAACTTTGTACGCAGTCCTCTATGTGTAGGCTTGTCAGATGCTCCGGTTGGAACAGGACAGTCCCGGTTTTCAGACAAAATCCCGGTGTTCCGGTCGGTTCACTTCACGTCCCGGTAAAAGATAAATTTGAGTTCAAATGACAAAAAAGGTCTAAAAATTATAAACTGTAAAGGATTATTTAAAATAGGAACTTTGCCATTTTTGTACATCAGAGTCAGACTGACGTAGGACCAAAAATGGCTTTTTTCTGTTTATTACTACATTGTATGTAGAATGTCAGTCCACATCCACCCATGAAAACGTAATTCTAAAAAAAAAAATCCTTTGTAATTATTTACCATTGTTGAAAGAGCGCGGGTCCTATCCTTTGCATGCGCCAGACAAATGTTTCTTTTATCTCTTGTAAAGTAGCGATTATGTGACTTACGTTGGTCTGGCTCTGAGGTACAGCTTTATAACATTAACTTGTAAAAATATTGTCGGATTTGCTTGTGAGGAATTTTACAAGATTAAAAACAAAAAAAAGACTTTCTAAAAAAGGTCTAGCCAACGGAAAATACATATAGGTACGGTTTATTATTCTGAGTCATCCCCCCAAATTTAGAACATCCAGAATCTATTTTTCTATAGGACTTTGTGTAATTAATGTAAAATATCATTTTCAAACATGGATCAATATTGAAACTTCGAACAACGGCAACCCTATGACAGGAGCACTTTTGCTAAGGTAGCCCTATACCATCGGTTTTGTAATATTTTTACCTAGATCTTTTTTATATAACTTATGTGGAAACTCGATGAAGGAAAACTACTCATTTTTGGCACCTTTTAGCCCCTGGAACCCTGATTAGTTACAGGTAGGCAACCTTACTTTAACTTTTTTTTTACAGCTTTTACTCTTTATTCATGACAACAATTTTTGGAAACTCGATGAATGTAAATTACTCATTTTGAGGGCACTTTTTATCCCCTGGCAACCTTGTTTATGGACCGAAAAAAGGTAGGCAACCTTAGTTTAGCATTTTATTTCCATCTTTTACTCTTCATTTATGAAAACGATTTTCGGAAACTCGATGAGGGTAAATTGCTCATTTTTAGGCACCTTTCAACCCCTGACAACCCTGATAGGTAACGTGAATGAGGTGGAAATTCTTACTTTCACTTTTTATTTACAACTTTTACTCTTCATCTACGGTAACAATTTTAGGAAACTCGATGAGGGTAAGTCAAGCCTAGTGGGAACTCGTACTATTAGTCTCGCGAGCCATGATTCCGGTTGGTAAGAGTCAATGATTGGGTTTGAGAATGACGTTGAGCCCAAGAATTAATGAACACAAGTTGTCAACAAAGCACTTCTGTAATCTGATGCGTCTTTGTGATAGTGTGCTCTGTTTTTTACTTGCCATGGAATGGGTCATCTTTTCCAATTGAACCAATCATTGACTAAAAATAAGTATGTTCGACTACTTGGACACCACTTTCAGCCATTCAATTTTTCAGTGTACTCAAACAACGATAAAATTTTCATGGATAAAAATGTGATACGTAACCAGGCCTCAACTGTCCTTTATTGGTTTGAAAAACATTCGGGGCAATTCCAGTGAATGTTTTGGCAGACTATAGTCGGAGAAAATCTAACCTGGCAGCGTTATAATGCCACGATTAGGACCCGCTTAGCCTCCGTAATGCTTACAGATTAGGTTTGCTTCAACTGTAGACACTTGACTTGCATGTTTTGGCCCACATCAATCCATTGAACTCTTATGGGACATAACCGAGGTATCATCTCGTGCACAAAAATCTTGTAATTATGGATATCTATAGAGACAGCGTAGCTCATTATTTTTGCTCGACACTATGAACAACACGTTGAGTCCCTGCCGCAATAGTTTCTGCATTTCACTGGTAAAAACGAGTTCCGACATGATATTAGAAGATACCCTTTGACTTAGGACAAGGATCATGATGCAATTACAAAAAATATATTTAAGTGCTTTTAAGGTGTACGATTTATGTGCTATTCACTATCAATTATTCATATGTGTGTACATTAATACAATACGTGGGTTTTAAGTAACTCTTTACGCATCGTACCTCGGTTTTGCTGGGATTTATTATTTCACCCAAGAGGTAACATTTATTAGTATTCAGTAGTGGTATACTGCTCCTAAAAAGGCAGCAACATGTGTTTAATCATACCAAAGAAAAAAACTATGAAACGTATTCTAAAGAACTTATATACAAAAGACAACACTTATTATATATTCTTCAAATTGTTAGTATTTGATAAATTATTTATTAGCATATAATTATCTGTTTCTATTTTGTTGTTTATTGTTTACATTTTCTAACTAAGAAGAAAGCTTCGGAAAAATTTCATCTTATACGGAAAAGTTCACTCGTTCGAACTGTATGAGAATTTTAATGCGATTTTTTTTCTGCTACTTTTGGGGCAGTGCTTTAAGTGAAATAAAAAAGCAACCTATCTCCTTTTCGAAGAAAAGTGCTTTGGTGAACACTTTCATGATACAAACTCATCTTGTACTGAATCCCATGACTTTAGTCCAATGTCTCGCTTGGGCAGCGTCTATGTGTTGTTTAAATATACATTGTAAAAAAATCCGAAACGTTAGTGATTACTTCCGTCGAACATTTCGGGATTTCATCGGTTTTTACCCACTTCCTGGAAAAATCAAGTACCCCTTTGTGAAAACGGTTCCTTAATTGCTTCAAGTTGCACGCATGCAGACTTTTCACTGTTGTGAGAAATATTTTTAGCCACCGGTTTAAAGATCGACTGAGACTGTTTAATAAGTGTATCGGCTTTAGTTCTACAACGGCCCGTTTAGATTGACTAAGCTCCCAATGAGAGCTAATAAGTCTCTGGATAGCTGCAGCTTTCCAAGTCAAGAATTGCAAGTAAGGGAGATACTTGGTTCTGCAATCGTTTTGGCCATGGTTGCATTGGTGCTTGTGGAGTTCTCTTGGCAAATCAGGAAGGTTGTAACCAATTACGTTAAACCTACCTAATTTCCTTTGAAGGTTCCCGACTGGCTTAAACCGGGAATATTTCCAAATACTTCATAAAAATTCAAGAATAATTTTAGGAAGGTTTCTGTCTCTTAGCAGAAAACGTTCCCGGTTTTTGCAAGTTATGTTACTCTCAGAAAATGGACGCATCAGCTGCCCATTATTTTCCAGGAACGAAATCGTTTTTACAGTGTACAAATAAAGTTGTACAAACTGATACTCTGCTTTATGTTTAGATACCCTCTACTCACATTCTAACCTTCTGGATTGAATTCACTCTTTTGCCCTCAATTTTCCTTCTTTCAAATGCCGTTGATTTGCAAAGGAAGAATAGCGGACCTCTCAGTTTTAATGATTACTGGGTTAGAGTTCATATTCTTTAAACGGTCATGCTTTGAACCTTTTGCCAGATGATATAATTTATGAAAATGGTCAAATAGTAAAAGGTTTGTAGATTCAATCTCAACAACTTTATTATATTGAATGTTACTTTACTTTTTAATCTTTAACACCATCTGAGATTAGAGAAGCATCATTTTAGATAAACAAATACAAATACAAATGTGACGACCAGCAACAGGCTCTTGGCCCAGCTAGGCTGGTCCTAGTCAATTTATTAGTCTCCAATGAAGATCAATGGCCCTCTTAAAACTATCAACCCCCTTGCTCATTACCACCTCTTTTGGTAAGCTGTTCCAAGCTCCCACAACCCTACTAAAGTAGTAGTTTTTCCTTATTTCCAGGTTAGCCTGACATTAACATCATTCATTTTGATAAATTTAAACAAATGAATCATGTCCCCTCTGATCCTCCTTAGCTCCAGCCTATACATATTAAGCCTATTAAGTCTGGTATAATCTAAATCTGAAAATCCCCTTACTAGTCTAGTAACCCTTCTTTGAACCCTTTCCAATACACAAATATCTTTCTTCAGATAAGGTGACCAAAACTGCAAAGCATACTCCAAATGGAGTCTTACTAAACTCCTACATAAAGGCAGAAAAACCTTCTTAGAATTAATTGAAATAGATCTGTTGATAAACCCAAGCATTCTGTTGGCTTAGTTACTTGCAATGCTGCTCTGTTGACTAAACTTGAAGTCCTGATTTATTAAGATATTCAGATCAATAACATTTTCTGATTGACTAATGATTGAAACCTGTAAACGATAACTCGTACGCTTATTTTCATGACCTAAGTGTAGCACTTGACATTTCCCTACATTAACTGCCCTACCTCACTTATCTACCCACTTAGTAATATAATCTAAATCCTCTTCAAGCAGTTTTACCTGTTCTTCATTTTCTACAATCCCCATAACTTTTACATCATCAGCAAAACAATTCTTGCTTCCAGAAATATTGTCATTGATGTCATTGATAAAAATAATAAACAAGAGAGCCCTAAAACTGAACCCTGAGGAACCCCGCTTAAAATATCACTCCATCCTCACAAGAAAAAAAAGTATCTTCTAAAACTTCATGAAGATTCTCTTTACTTGTAGAACTGCTTCAGCAAAATTATCATCCGTGATCTATCCTCGAAACAAAGATTTAAACTTCGAGTTAGGAGAGCCCTACATCACCGACACATAAATAATTGGCAAGCCGTTAACTGCGACCGTATTTTTGTTCGAACTCGGTCCTTCGCACGGCCATAACTGAAAACGATCGTGTTTTAAAATTTTCTCTCCTGCAATCCTTCGCTTTTCCCCGGTTATAGCCATTCCGCTAATAAAAGACGAGCATTACCTTTGTTTTATGCGGACACCCACAAACTTCTGCTTGATTTATGCAAGCTGTTGAACGAGACCATGAATAATCGACCCTTCATCCCCCCCTTCTCGCAGGCTGTAACTCGAATCGTAACCATTGTGTGAAAAGGTGGAGGGGGTAAATTTACGACGATGTCCTCCGATAGATGGCAGGGTGACCCGCGGTCCTCTTCCCGAGTTTCGACCGTTCTGGGCGAACAGAGCTATAAATGTGATTTTACGATATTAATTAAATGTTTTATGTTTCTCGCACCGGCGTCTCTGACTTTGCATTCGTTAATTGCCGGCGCTAATTATTCACCCACAGTCCGGGAACCGGAGTTTGTGCCTTTTGCCGAGAGAGGCGCCCGCTGTTAAAATATATTATCACAGCTATAAAGGCTTCTCCCCAGAAAGCATACGCCAGATAATAAAAGCGTAGAACGAGGGACTTAGCGCCCCGAAATCCCGCTTCTTTTAGGGCCGGTAATCAAGGGAAACAAACTTTCGCCACACAAACAGCGTTTTCCTCCGGATATTTATGTACATAATCAACGTCCAGGTATAATTAAAACTATAAAATATCGAATGAAAATATTTAAAGAGATATCATGTCCCCGACCCCCCTCCGCCGGCTTTTGTTACGATCGAAAGAATGCCCGGAATGTTCCAGAATCGATGAGCACTTCTCCGGTTGTCGTCACTTTATAAATATTCGCTTTGCTTTACCGGTTAAAACAGAAAAGCCAACTTTATCCCCTCGCGAAGCTAAGAATGCATTTTTAAGATTTTGTTTTCACTTGTAATTAGCCAGCCTCGTAAATTATTCGCGTCCTTTTCTTCGCCCAAATCCCGTTCTCGGGCCGTTCCAAAGAACGATTAAAACCCCCTGGATTTTCCCCCGCATGCTCAAGGAAATAAACTCGCTTTCATTAGTCAAGTTTTTAATTGGAAATTTGCTTAAATGGATACTCGCGAAATTCCGCCGAATACCATTCATTTTTTACGATCGGCGCGCGCGCCCTCGCACTGTCCATCAATTTGTTCTTCAACCCCTTGGCCGACCCTCCCCACAGATAAACCTGGGGGATTAGCATTAAAAGGGAGCACCGCCCGAATTAGGAAAGCCCTTAACTTAATTTCTTCAAGTTGTAAGCTCAGCCGGGCGTTCAGTTTCTACCTTTTATTAGCTTCCCTAAGACGGAAGAGATAAAGAAAAGAAAAAAAAAATCCATGTTATTAATTCGTAATGTAGTTTTCTCAGACAGTTAAACTCTCTTTGTTTCATTTTATGCGCTGCAAACCCTAGCCGGAGTCTCAGCCAAATATCCTTCGCTAATTTCTCAGCTCCCGTTCGTGGCAAGGGAATAAATAATGAATAAAGTACTGTTAGACTTTTATTGAATGAAGTTTCCAAATCCCCCCAAAATCATCTCTCATTAGTACTTTTGGTGCTGAATGTTAAAATCTAAATACCAATTACAGTTCTTTCATAAATCATTTTCTTTCAAGTCGTTTTCTATGTTATTTTATAAATTTCTTTTTCTCTTTCTTTCGAAAGGGTTCTTGCTTTTTTTTTTTCATTTAGTTAAATATTTTTGTTTAAGATTATAGCTGGAATGCCTTTCAACAGGGACGATCCTTAAACCAAATACCCAACAACAGGGGCAATATATTCAGAGAATCAGAGCTTACAGTAATAATTTAGTTTATAATTTTAAAATACTTTTATAATACATATACAATATTTTATATAAAGTTTACTCTAGTTTAAAACAAAGAGAAACCAACAAACACATTATTCATATTTACGTTTCCTATAAAACAAACTTTTTTAAACTAACACTATATTTTTCAAAAAATAGTTAATAGATTAATAAAGGGGCGCCAACTTGTTGGAACACTTTGAGATAGCTAACCTGTTTCGCTCGTGGAGTGAGTGATTCTTAATGCGTGTACAGTACGTAATATTTTATTGGTAATATCCTTACAATGCTTCTAAGTTTTAGCCACGAAATACATGCATTCCCTCTGCACCGATAAATATACATTATGCTTGCATTTCTAAAACACATTAACATTTATAGTGTTTAATAATTTTAACATTCTGTTTTATTTGTTCAAAGGCCTGAAATCGGCCTTCCCTTCCTAAATTATCTTTGACTTTGAAATGGAAAAAACTTCCACTATTGCGTGAAGATTGGTAATACGAAGAGAATGGGACGCATTCCAGTCCTGCCAATGCTGCTAAAAACAGCAATCAAACGTAGATGCAACTGCTGACAAGTGGTTTAAACCAGCCAAGCCATTCTAGTTTAAGTTCTGTGTTATTGTTGAGACTTCTTAGTTGAGTACCAAGAAGTATCTCTTAGTCCACCAGTTACTGATTCATCCACCTCCCTGCCCCCTGCAACTGTTGAAAAGGCTGTCATCTACCCAGCAGTATACAGTAGGAGTAGTTTGTTGCGACAGATCACATAGTCATACTACAAACTACAAATGAATGTTACCAATGTCTGGCACTGACTTCGAGACAAGTCAAAAGCACCCCTTAATGGACTGACTCTGAAAGCCCCTACTATCTGTGAATAACGTACTGTTACTGTGGTGACACTACGCTTACTTCAGAGTGTTATTCTATGCTTTTTACATGCAAATTAATGCCACATTGAACACATCTTACATCAGCCAACATGCTGCACAAGACATTCAGGTGCTTTTTTGATATCAATATTCTATGATCTTACACCAAAGGAACTTTTTCCGGACATGATTAGACTTAAACCTGATCCCGGTACATGATGCAAACGAACTGTAACAAACTGCTAACAGACAGTGATCTCTGATGACACACAATCCACGTCACCTTACGTAAAACCAAAACTTACACCTGTTGATGCTTGGATTGCTACCCCCGTTGATCTTAAAATCTGCTGACTACGCAAAACTGACATCTACAGTGATGGTCGAAATTGAGAACACTTTTGCAAATTGTTATAACTGTGTACGCTTATAGAAAATTTCACGTTTTACAAAATATAAAATTGTATATTTTATTTAATGGAGGATTTAATATTAAACTCAACACAAAAAACAACTTTAGATATTTGCAATTTGAAAAAAGTTGAACTACGTACTTTAAGCTGATAAACTAACACATTAGTATTGTCTATCAAACCTTTCTAGCCAATTATTTTTCTTATTCTCTCAAAATTAATAACTGCCAGCATAGCTGATATCGTTCTCAGGGTTGGAGTAAGTCATTTTTAAAATTTGTTTTGTAAAAGAAAGCCTTCTGTAGAAGGTTAAAGGCTCAAATTAGAACCAAGCAGCTTAACTTTTTGGCTTTGAAAATATCTGAATTTCGATTGTTTGTATTAGATTCTGCATCAAATTGTCTTTTAAATGATCCGTACGAGTTTCCATTTTGGGAAACGCAACATTTTCTACGAGCAAATAAAGTTGGAATATTTCAAAAAGTGTCCACAATGCTTGCCCCCACTGCACTATTCAGTTGTGTTATGTTGCCAAATAAAAATCGCTTGTTGTTCGTGCCTAAGTCACTATTTTTATCTGTTTTCTCTGCTTTCCACACATTCTGCATACTCATTAATGCTGTTGCATTTTCACTGTACATTATATTATACTGACGTTTTCAGATCTTAGTATTGGCAAAAATATCAAAAAGTGACGCCGTCTTTTATGCATAGTTTATCCTAAATAGCCAGAATCTGTAAAACCTTACTCTCATTAAGGGACTCTGCTGCTCATTTTCAGAACTCATTCTAATCTACCCACATCTGCGTTTGAAGTTAAGATAAAAGGAAAATCTCCCATGAAGGGTTAAAAGAGTATATCATTTACAAGGGACAAAAGAAGTAAAATACTTATCAGAATTTAGTCACAAACAATTAAATGCATTTTACTCGCACCATTAAGCATGCTTTCTTATCTTAATTACTCAATATACTCCTGTGGGATTCGAAGAACTTAAATCACTGTTGACAGTGGTTCCGTGTTGGGAAGTTGTATGGATCATACTAATAACCAGACAAGGAACGTATTATTGGCACATTCTTATCAATGCTTACAATGGAAGCAAAATGATGGCGTGCTGACATTTTTCTAATAGTGTGACTAATTCGAATTTTTATTACAATCGACTGGTGAGTTGACAGACATGCAACCTTTGTCTACAAGCTTAAAGATTTATTTGTCAATATTAGTAGCAGAATGTGAGATTAAATAGTGAAATATTTCCTTTTTTTTTTTGCTCTAACTATCTAGTAATATTTTAACTATGTAGTGACCTAATAGTCTATTCCAGTCGGGACATAGTATAAACTTTTTTGCCTGTTTTATGTCCTAAAAATTATGAAAATTGGTACTCATATTGTAATGTTTTGTGGTAAATCAAACATTATTTTTGTTGTAGTAAAATGATAAAGTTTTGTTCGTTACATTTTACATGTTAATTGGGGCCTGCTATAATTCGGTCCAGTATTTATTTATTTAATAATAAATTTACTTTTATCCCTAATCTTTATTCAAACACATACGCAGCAAAGTGGGTATTGCAAAGTGATATTGTTCATTACGTTTGTTTAAGCGCCGCACACACACACAAACATCTTATTTTACTATATGTATAGATTCGTTTATTGCTTCGTTATCCATTCATTTATTCATTCATTCTTTTATTTACTCATTCATTTTGTCAAAGCTATTTGTAACAATCAGATATAAATTATTTCACAAGAAAATATTTTATTTTTCACTTTGCCCCATGAAAAAAAAAGTGAAAAACTTACACTTATTTTTGAAGGTACAAATTTACTGTCAAAAAAATCAAGGTTTATTAAAAAATCCATTGTTCTTTCTTTTAATACTGAAATTTTCCAAACAAATTTACCCAATTTGTTCATTTCTGAAAATGTACATGAGTGATCTTAACTATTTCATGCTGTCCCCCCAAATGTCTTAAAAGGTATCGACGTTGTAAACCGCAAGTTTTTTTTTTTTTTTTTTTCTATTTCAACAGTTGCATTAACATTTAAAAAATATGAGTGGATTCAATTAGTTGAAGAAATTGTGAATAAAAGTTGCCTCGTAAATTTGTACATTACTAACATCAACTTTCTCCTAATGTTCTTGCGATAGGTGTAATCATGTTTAATAAACCCTATGAGAATAACTTTTTATAAGACTATGCAACTATATAATTATAAATCCCTTGTCAAAAAAAAAAAAATCTAAGCTTGCATTTTCCATAACGTAAGCACTAAAATAAATTTTTTGTCCCCTGCTCTTGTGGGAAAATGAAGTTTCAAAAAGATACGCACTCTCTATTGGAGCATACAAAAAATGAAACAGAATCCTTGTAATAATCATAAACTTCAGTTCTTACGTCTTTGCATACCTCTCCGGCAATTCAGTTAAATTCTCTCAACTGGATCAGACTTTTATAACAATCTTATCTAGTTCCTCAGCGTCCCTTTCCAACTCCAGGGACGGCCTTATCGTGTTCCAGCAATGCGTGGAAGAATCCCCGCTTCACGTAAAATCTCCGGAACAAAGGCGAAAATAAAAAAACGTGGGCAAAAAACAATCGCCGTAAAGCATCAGGTAGTTAATCCGAAGGGGGACTTTTCGGGTTTCTTGCGGTTGAAGTGTTATATCAAGGAGCGAACGATGTCCATCGTGAGGGGGACCAGACTAATAGCAGAAGATGAAGCAGAATGAGGGATCGTCCGATTGTTGCATAAAGTATGGAAAAAGAACTTCAGTTGTCTTGTTGCAGAAGAATGACATTAATTAGGTAACGAATAAATATGTTTGTGCTTAAAAATTAAATGAATGAAGTACCAACATTTTGATGCACAAAAATTGCAAATTGCTGTACACACGTGTTTCGGTGGACCAAGGAACACCTTTTTTTTTTTCAATGTAAAGAAGTGTGAGATTTTGGATGAAGAGTCATTTGAGGAAAGACAGAATGACTTATCTTTCCTCAAATTAGTTTTCATTCAAAAGCTCACACTTTTTTGTATTGAAAAAGGTGTTCCTTCTACCACTGAAACACGTGTGTGCAGCAATTTGTAATTTTTGCGCATCAAAACGTTGGCACATCTTTCATTTAACATCAATTTGTGATTATATTGCATGTGATAAATGATATTCTTAAACTTTGGTATGACTTAATAAGTTCAAAAAGGGTGTTTTTCCCCCCTTCTTACTCTTGTGCTTTTCTAAACATAAATTGCAGATTTTTGGTTCTTAAATCCAGAATTTAAATTTTCTCACACAATTGTAATTGCTACTTTCCGTATGCATCAATTATTTTTCTGCTTGAGACAGTTATTCAAACATTTTTTCTGCACGTAGTTGAAATTAGAATTTGTTGTAATCAATTGGTAGCAAAGTATTAATATTTTAACAATAATAGTTGTGTGTTAAAATGCTTAAATTGTGAAATCAGTTTTTTTTTTTTTTTTTTTTTGAAATTCATAGTGATTGAATTAATGAGTTTTAAAATAAAACATGCTGTTTACCAGTAAAGCATTTTCTATGTTCTCTTGGAAAATTTAATTGCTTTAGTCTTTTTATTTTAAAAAAATACAAATAAAATTATACATTGTCAATTATTTCACTCAGTATAAGTTTGCTAAATTTATTTTCTACCTTTATAAAAACTAATCTTTCTGTACGGTTAGAAAAAAAAATGTGTCCCTTATAACTTCTACTGAACGTCAGTAGCCGTTTTTATTTGAACTGTTTAACGCATAAAACTTCAAAAGAGACCTCAAAATATTATGGCCGAAAAAGTTTACCTTCTCTATATCATGTGATAGAAGTTTCTTGGAGAAATTAAACTACATGTTTCGTTATCTCGTAATATATTTTTTTCATACATTTTGCTTTATCCGAAGTAAGAGTCATTTTATATGCTTAATCATAATGCAAATCAGCATTTTTCAGGGCTACTGTTTCGGTCTCTTGCTATAAAGCAGGCGCGAATTTCTTTTACCATTTGCACTAGCTATCGCCAATTATTTGTATATTGGCACTTACACTCATTTACTTCCAAGTTTTATAAATATTCTGGTTTAACTAAGTGATATCTTCAATAATTGAGACAAACTATTTCTTTGATTGATTACAAATATTTGAACAACTTTAATTCAGCTATAAGTTATTTGCTCAAACGTTTCACGTACTCATCCAAAACTAAATCAGCCTGAAAAGGAAAAATTCCGCCATCATCACTCAGTAGCAGTCAAAATTTCACGAATCGTTAAGTTGAGTAATGCGTTAGTTTATTCATTAGTAGCAGAAAATGGTTTCCATCTCCAGTCTTAAAAAGGGTTCATTCCAAAGAAAACCTCCTAAGCATAAAGATAGCTTAAATTGACCCAGGAGGGCTGGCACATCTTTATCTTTCTCGCCGAAAGCAATCCCTTGACGTACCAATGTTCGGATATTTTTTTCTCTCGCAAGTTTCGGCGTGGAAACTTCTTGATAAAGTTTCACCTGAGATACGATAATGCTCTCTTAAAAATTAAAACAAGAAAAACTCCGCGGAATGGTTAAAAGATGGAGTAAAAAAAATAAAAACTTTGTTCTTGTTATAAATCACTGGGATATGTGATTACAGTTCTTTTCCCGGCAAGTTGCAAAACGCATTAGTATCGCTTGGAATAACGAATACCAGAGGAGTTATAAACGAGCTTATTATTTCATATTTCGAGCACCAAGCCGTCATAAACATTAGCTTATCGATTCTTTAATGAGAAGAGCGCGTGGTCCACCTTTTAATGACTGGCGTCCATCATCGCCACAGAGACTCGTATTGTCCCCCCTCTGGAGCTTATTAGTTCCAGCCGGGTGCCTCTTCATTTACATCCCTGCATCGGGACGATCTATTTATTAGGGGGGAAGTCAGTACCTCGGTGGCATTGTTGTGGAACGGTGAGCTAACCGGAGTAGAGAGTTGCTTCCGATGATTTAGAGGAGGGCTGTTCGCGCGAGCAGTCGAACAAAAAACTGTTATTGCCTTCTGGGGTACCCCCTCATTCCGTGAAATAGCAGGGACTACCGAAAAGGAGACAGGATTTTATTTTCAGGTTTGTGGACTACGAACCTTAAACCGTATCCCTAGCAATTTGTATCTTATACTACTCTTATGAGATCCTCAAAAATTGCTACTCATATTGAGTCGATGTGGAATAAACTTATTTTACTTGAACAATGCTTAAATATCTTTTATAGTTTATCTTCAGCGCCGGAGTGTAACAGAACAGTTGGAATACACTTGTACCATGATCTTTTATTCTTTATATATTTAAATTCTGAAGGAAGTATAAAATCGCAGAAGCCGCATGCCAGATGCATTTGTTAAAAATTGGTATTGCCATCTGGGGGTTCCCCTTCATTCCATGGAATAGCAGGAACCGAGAAGGAGACAGGATTTTATTTTCAGGTTTGTACACTAAAATCCTGAAACGGCATGTCTAACTGACAATTTGTATCTTGACCACTTTTGAATTCGTCAGAAATATCTACAAATGTTTATTCAATGTGGAATAAACTTGTTTTACTTAAACAATGCTCAAATATATTTTAAAGTTTAGCTTCAGCGCCAGAGTCTAACAGAACAGTTGGAATACACTAATAACATAATCTCATAATCTTTATATAATAAATTCTGAAGGAAGCATAAAATTGCAAAAGTCGCATGCCAGATTAATTTTTTTAAAAAACTGGTATTGCCATCTGGGGGTCCCCCCCCCCTCCCTCATTCCATGAAATATCAGGGAATACAGAGAAGGACCGGCTTTTATTTCGAGGTTTGTGGATTAAGATTCTGAATCGACATCCCTGACCGACAATTTGTATTTTAACCACTTGTGAGTACGTCAGAAATGAATACAAATGTTGATTTGTTGTGGAAGAAATTGATTTTAATGCTTAATATCTTTTATAGTTTATTTTCAGCGCTGGAGTCAAACAGAACAGTTTGAATACACTGTACCATGATCTCATAATCTTTGTGTATTTAAATGTTGGATGGAAACATAAAATTGTGAAAGCCACATGCGAGATGCATTTGTTAAGTTATTGCCTTCTGGGGCTCTACTCATTTCTTTATGTTAGGACTGGCACAGAAGAAGACTATTTATTTTTTGGTTTGTGGACTAGGACTCTGAAATGGCATCCCTGGCTTACAAATTTGTATCTTAACCTATTATAAGTTAAGTTCTTCATGAATAGCAACGCACGTTGAACCAATGTGGAATTAACTTCGTCTACTTTAAACAATGCTTAGATATCTTTTACATTTTAATTTTAGTGCCGCAGTCAAATAAACAATTTGAGTTCGCTGCTACTATGATCTCGAAATCTACGCATTTACATTTCGGACGAAAAGAGTAAATTGTAACAGCCATATTTCAGATTCATTCGTAAAAAAAACTATTATTGTCTTCTGGGGTTCCACTCATTCCTTGAAATAGCAGGTGTTGCCGATAAGGAGACACTATTTTACCTTCAGGTTTATGGAATGCGATTCTGAAGAGACAGCTTTAAGTGAGGTAAAACCAAGGGCGGATCCAGGCTCCGGTTAAGGGGGGGAGGGTCACCAAACGTGTACCCACAAACAACGGTATCTTGGTGAGGGGGGGTTACGACATGTTCGTCAAAAAAAGGGGGGTTCTTCTGTCTAAATCGTAGTTTTACCATATTTCGTTATGTATGAAGAATCTGAAAACGTTGGTATTGAAATCTTGTGCTTTTTTCTTACTTACCAACAAATCGTTGTTGCATTATTAGCATGTATAAAACAAAAAATACAGTATGCTTCTAAGAAAACTATGTATATTCTAAATATTACAATTTTTAAACTTTGTGGAGACCTGATTTTTCTAATTTGAACTAGGAGCAGAAGCAGTCATTTATGTTGGTCAACGCACTAGATTATACTAAAATGAAAATGAAAAAATTATAAAACGAACAAGAATTTCAAATTGTGCAAATACCATATTGAATAGTCAGTAGCAGATTTTAGGGGAAGTCCAGGGGTTCAGGCCCCTCCCAAAGGAATAAATTAATGCAACTATTTCATTTAATTTTTTAATTGACTTCTCTTTTACATAAATAAAAAACTTTCAGTCATGAAAAAGAACACAAAACACACAAAGCGTATTTGATTAAAAGTATTTTGTTTGCTAAGGAAGTACAATAGACTCTCTCTATTCTGAACACTCACTGGACCGAACGAAAGTCTTCAGTTTAAGAGGGTATTCAGTATAGGGGGAGACCGAAGTAATGCATAAGTGATTCCCGGGACCATCAAAATGTGTTCAGAATATCTGGGTGTTCAGGTAAAAGAGTCAACTGTACTTCAGGAGTCAGAGGCCAGAGCGGCAGAATACATTTAATTCATCGAAGAACCTAATACCGCGTTTCGTCTGTTAATTCATCTTTGAGGGAATCAACTATTAACATTTTAAAATAATGTGTAGCCTAGAAGAGTCATTTCTATCCAAGAAGCTGTTTTGGAAACAATAGAATTATTTTTTAGCTTATAAAAGATGTAGAATGAAAAAAACCGCATGGTAGTTTCTTGGCTAAGCCATATAATATTAATAGAAACGGCATTTAGTATCAAAATGGTATGTTATCTGTATCAGGGCATTAAGAACAAATCGACAACTAATATTAATAGTAGAATATTTGAAATTTACGCCAAAAACCGTAATTTTCGGCTATATTTGGTAATGATGCAGGAAAGGAAATTTAAGATGTCCTTCCATAAATTTTTCAATATTGAAGTAACTTTTAAACTATCTTTGGTGATATTAGGGAGTCAGTAGCTTCTTCCGGAATTTTTTCGAAATTGAAGTGTTTAAAAGTGAGAAAGAGATGCTTTATGACTGATCTTGGAAGAATTTCGAAGTTGAATCTTAAAGTCACAATTTCAGGTGACAAATAAAATTATTCCTATAGTGGCTAACCCTGATGTGTAATAAAGCTCAGATTAGTGTAAGAAAGTAAAAGTAAATTTATTTTTAATTTTTGGAAAGCGTTTTTATCGATTTTTAAAGTGACAAGTTTCAAAGATGTGAAATGAAAACATACAAGTACCGTGGAACTCCTGAGAGAGCTTCGTGGAACCCTGGGGTTCCGCACAACACAATTTAAGAAACGTTACTCTATATGAAATTTATGTTTAAATATCTGCAACAAAATATATAGAGAGCTATTTGGTCTATACTGAATTACCAGTCTACTTTGAATTTCTCGGCAAAAATCAAAAACTGAAAGGCTCAAGGATACCCAATTTTAAGAA
The DNA here is from genome assembly GCF_026930045.1 of Uloborus diversus. Classification (NCBI taxonomy): domain Eukaryota; kingdom Metazoa; phylum Arthropoda; class Arachnida; order Araneae; family Uloboridae; genus Uloborus; species Uloborus diversus. Next base: position 122,011,674 of record NC_072737.1, on the reverse strand, counting down.
ATTTAAATCATGTATACGAATTTTTAAATTTTCATGAATTTTCTTTAACAAAAACAGAACATTTTCTTTTCAACAATCGTAGTCATTCACGTATACAGCATATTGTTTCCATTCTTTTTAAGTTTTATGAGATTATTTTCTTCTTACACATTTTGCAGCGCAAATGCAGCCCCGAGAGGAGCTTGTCAATCACCAGTTTTGATAACCGTGGAGAAAATTCAGGTTCAGTTAAACGTTGTATGAATGAGTAGTAGCATTGTTCTTGAAGACATACACAATGTTATTGATTTTGAAAACCATTTTGTTTATAAAAACTGGTAAACCCCTTTCCATAAGCAAATGTGCAACTGGTAAACCCCATCCATAAGCAAATGTGCGACAAGCTCCTCTCGGGGCTGCATTTGCGCTGCAAAATGTGTAAGAAGAAAATAATCTCATAAAACTTAAAAAGAATGGAAACAATATGCTGTATACGTGAATGACTACGATTGTTGAAAAGAAAATGTTCTGTTTTTGTTAAAGAAAATTCATGAAAATTTAAAAATTCGTATACATGAATGAGTAGTAGCATTGTTCTTGAAGACATACACAATGTTATTGATTTTGAAAACCATTTTGTTTATAAAAACTGGTAAACCCCTTTCCATAAGCAAATGTGCCAACTAACAACTTTTAACCAAAGATGGCTAAAGTGCACATCAAACTGGAGAGTAGCCAATCACACAAGATATAGCTAATACTAATCGTTGAACAGAATCCTTGTCGCTCCCCCAATGACATTTTTTTTTTCAAATCATTTTCAAACGATCCAAATATGATAAGTAACATTCAGATTTTTAGGAGTAGATTTTTGTCTCTCTATGGACAGTTAATGCTGTTTCACTGATATAAAGTATTGCCATGCTCATGTCAGCATGGAAGATAACATTAAAACGCACCTGTTTATATTCATGTATTTATACAAATAACTGTATAAAAATGTTTTGTTTTTAAAAAATGAAACTAAAAAGCATCTTACTCATAAAAATACTACTAAACATTTTTTATTAAAAAAGTATTGATGCATAAAAAAGTAGGTTTATCACAGTATTTCATTTTTAAAAATAAAGTCAGCATTTCGAGAAATAAAGCAAATGCACTAACAATAACTTTAGAAGCTCAGCATTCCTTCAAGCTCAGATTATATCGTATAGAAATAGATAAAAATAGTTGATTTATGAGTTTCAAAACTATTATCTCCTGTGCAGCACACCAAATATATCTTCATGATATCGACCAACTTCCTAAAAAAGTACAAAAAAGCAATCAAATATATTTTTAAAACAAATAAGAACAAAATGCGGAAATCGGATAGCATTTTTAATTTATATTTCCTATGATTTTAGTTTATAAAGCAATTGATCCGATTGCTTTATAAACTGAAGAATTCAAACTGCTAATTTCAGTTTAATTGCATGATAACAAATAAATGGATATTAATGCCCTTTTCAGCTTTTTTACGTTGTTGGGAGACTCCTCGATCTCATTCTGACCATTTTTTATCTGCGAGATTGAACACATAGGTACAAGAACTAACTCAATGCGTTTACATACGGACTTGATTGATGTCTGCCATCCACACTACAACGCGCAGAGTTGCGCTTCCAGTGAAACAGAAAAAGCAGTCGACTACCTGTCAACAGAAGGTATTTTATCTGGCGCCACCTGCCAGATAAATTTCTTTACATCAAAATTTACATAAATGACGATAAATAAAGAATTGAATAATTAAAAATAGAAAACAGTTCAAAGTTCTTTTGTGATCAGTTTCTCAACAACGTAATTATCTCCACCGATCCCTACTTTTTACCATGACGTTTTATAGGTCATCTGCATAGTATCTGCATGGCTGATCCCTTCTTTACACTGATTACAGAAATGTTTTTAGTTTGATTTATCATGAACCGGAGTTGATTTCTAGGATTCATCACTAAGAGTATTATGTTTATAAAATACTGACTTTTTAACCATATTTTATGGCAAAGATGCTTAATAAATGATACCGGTACTTCGCCGAAAGCGCCGATTTTCAAATCCAGCTTTTGGAGTTTATGTACAAAATTACTGAGTGTGCCTCTATGAGGAAGATAATCCTAATATGCGTTACCTAAGTCGAACACAGCGAAAATGTACTTTCTTTTATTTAGAAGGAACTTTAAATACAAAACCAAAAAAGAGTTCGTCAGAAAAATGTATACATGCTTTAAAGATCAAGAAATATTACTTTTGTGTTCATTTTACATTTAAATATTGACCACACATGCTGTACTAACTTCAGTTTAACGCATAATCACTTTAAATTTCCAAAATGTTAAGAATTGGCGGCACGACCAACATACTTCGACTGCGGAGATAACAGTGGTATGTGCAGCGATCTCCATTAAAGCATTGAATGACGTAGTTGCGGCGACCGTTCGTCGTTCCGTTATGTGTCTATCATCCAACGGTCAAGATTTTTAATATTTAAAGTAACTATTTGCCAAACCGAAGGTTGGACAACATGTGTGATCGGTATTTACATGTAAAATGCACACATAAGTAATACTTTTTATTTCTTGAAGTGTGTATTCACTTTTCAAACAAACTATGTAAGGTCGTGGTGGCCCGATCGGTAAGGCGTCGGAATCGTCACCAGAGTTCCGGTTTCAATGCCAGTCTGGTGGAAGATCCTCCATGGTCATTAGAGGTGACTGAGGCACGTTTAGTATGTCGTGGTCTCAAAGTCCTCCAAATTTTTATTCCAGCAAATCAATACATCCGGGGAAGCTGGAACGGGAATAGCTTGGATCAAAAAACAGAGCTATCTTCAGGGTTATATCCAACCGGTTAAAACACATGTAGTGGTAGGTACGGAGTCCCTGGAGTGCAATGTAGTGACGGACTCTATATGTTAAGAGGTATTCAGCATAGGGTACTCAAATAAAAACTGGATTTGTTCCTATGTGTCATTAAATTTCTTACATTATTTGATGATCAAGACTTCAATCAGTTAAAGTTGCTGAACTGCTAGTTCAAGAGGAAAGTATTCAACCACCACTCTGTGATACAATTTGATTCGGAAATTTTCATAAGCACTGTAATGCTGCACATAAATAATCTTTGATTATAAAAGATCTATACTTACGGATAGTGCATCAATATTCTGATCACTGACAGACAAAATGTGTTCCATAGTTTTTCTCACATCAGCAGCCATAACAGCATCCCCACATACATAGATGTGTCCTCCTTTTTGTAGTACATCCAGTACCAATTTAGACTCCTTTTCCAGTCTGTGCTGTACGTATTTCTGAAATGAAGAAAACAATGGAAAAAAGTATTACTTTCATTTTTCTTTCTTATTTTGTTGGCCAAAAATCAACCAAAACGCATTAAGGAGATGCTCCACAGGAGAAATGTTTTATTTATTTATTTTATTTTATTTCTTTATTTCTTTATTTTTATTAATTTATTTATTTATTTTTGTTTGTTTATTTATTTATTTATTTTGGTTCACCGATTCCTTTAATAGTAGCGAAAGAAACCGGGTTCAATTGATGCAGGTTTAAGCTGATACACAAGCTTTAATTCTCAAGTGCGTATGTGCCGAGCACTGAGAGTCCCTTGAGGAAGGCTGATTTTATGTACATGATTGGATTTTGCGAGAATAATTCGATAGAAATAGTTTTTGCGCACCAACGTAAGTTTTTATGGTTTGTTTTCAACCAGAGATGCTCACCTGGGGAGGGGGTTATCGTGGTGCAAACTGCGCCATTGAAATTTTTAGGGGAAAGGTTGTTTTGAGGGGCATTTTTCTCTTTTTTGAGGGGGGGCTTGCTCTTCATGGGATTTTCATGATATTTAGGGGAGTGGGCACCGCTGTTTCAACTATCGTATAAAATGCTTAAGTTCTTATATCATACTAGCTATACCCGACGCGCATTGCTACGAAAGCAAAAAAATACGTCATTATACTGATTTTCATGACAATCGGTTGAACGGGGCAGAAGTTGCTACTCTGCAGTGCCACCTGGTGGCGAGTGGCTTCAATGAGCATATTATGCACCTTCTTCGTGGAAAATACATACATATATATATATATATATATATATATATATATATATATATATATATATATATATATATATATATATATATATATATATATATATATATATATATATATATATATATATATATATATATATATATATATATATATAGCAATTTTCATAATAATCGGTCCAGGTATCAAGTGAAGCCATGACTATACTCAAATTTTGTACTCACGTAGTTTGCAAGATCAATCAATCGCTAAAAATATCTAATAGAAAAAGTTTTAAATCCCCCCGTTGCATGAAAAGCCATAAAACAATAAAGAAAGAATTTATTTGTTCAAACTCAAGAAAAATGGCAACAGCTAACTTCTTATCAATGAGATCTTTCACGCGAATTAATTTCTGCAGCCGATAATTTTATTCGTATTTATACAATGGATTGTGACTTAAATTGGAATAAAAAAGGAACTATCGATCGGATTTTTTTCGAACTGGTCTATAAACATTCCCAGTACCAAAAATAACAAACGGAGAAAGTTTCAGCCAAATCTGCCGGGTAGTGTTTGAGTTCATGGATGACATACAGACAAACATTTATTTTTATATATATAGATTAAGCAAGACACTGCGGTGTTCTTTGACTAGGAGGCATGATTATGCCCAAGAGAAGTGCTTACATTCACAGCTGTTTTTACACCGTTTGTGAGTTAACGTAACCGCGTTATTTGGGTGTCAAGTTGATGCATCGCGCTTGGGTTAAATTGATAGGTGTAAAAACTCTCAAACTAAGTGTTTCTTCTTCTTCCAGAAAAGATTAGAAAGGACCAGAAAAAACTCCTAATTTTTTTTCATTTTATCTTTTTAGAAGATATTTTGCTGTGTTATTATATTAATTAAAGCCGTACCGTGTTGAATAGGCTAGAATATAACCATTCAGTTCTTACTTTTCATATTTAAAACAAGTGGTAATTACTCGACAAAAACTGCAATCTTTTTTCTTTCCCTTGCCTCTGATTTTAAAAACATAGGGTTCTTTTGATCCCTTCAGCCTATATAGTAATAGAAAAGTTTCACTTCACCTCTGTTTGATTTGGATCTCTTGAAAATACAGGAAATATTCGTTCAATGACGCCCTTCTTTTGCATTGATGCCAATTCTTCTTTAAAAATTTGATAGAATTCTTGATGGCGGCATCCGAAGAACAGATACATTGCCCCAATAGTTTTTTCTTCAAAGCGCTTCATGGCGTCTCTTTGTTGCCAGAAACTACGAAAGGGTGCAATGCCGCTTCCAGCACCAATTAGAATCAGTGGAACTGTAGGATCTTCTGGAAGATGAAATGATGGCGCACTGAAAATAAAAATACAGAATTGAAGCAAATGTTTCCGTACAATACACAAGATTTATTGCATTTAGGACGATCGGAAGACGATTTGGCTGCTTCATATTAATGGCACAAAAGTCAGAACAGTTAATTTTTCTCCGTAGCACCTGAATCTTTAGCATGGAATTTTATAAAAACTGTACATTGCTACATGGCGCCGGAGATGTGGTCAACTACTGTAACTATCTTGCTGGAGCCCATTTTATAAAGCGCAAGGATCCTAACGATTAGACTACATTGGGATGGTGATTATATCCAGCAAATTATTTGTCAAATAAACAAAAATGTATCGTGCCATGTGGCATAATTTTCTTAATCTGTATGCAGCTAATATGCTACTTCTAAGAATTGGAAATTAATAACTTTTCCTTATTTGTGCGATAGTTTTCATTTATTCACCAGGCAATTTTACCGAATGAAGCAAAAAATGCATTATAAAATCTCATTGAGGGAGGTAAACAGATAAAAAAATACCAGGCTTTAAGTTTCAATCAAAGGGATTGGGGAAGATTGTGATATGCCACAGGAGTTTTTTTTTTCCGGTAGGCATATTTCCAACTCTTGAAAAATTCTACAAATATCTTTTATAGATATTCTACATTCTATATTCTACAGTACTAAAACCAGATACGTTTATCTCACAGTTACATAATCCATTGTCATGTTTATTTCAATTATCAAAGCAGCATTTAGAACAAAAAACTTATTTTTTCAAAAGTGTGATTCATCACGGTCTTACCCCGAGACCTTCAATTAAAATCAAACAGATTTTGATTGAACAGAACTATTCTGAATTGTACTGCCATCAAAGAAACCTAAAGAAGTTTTGAAAAAAAAAAAAAGAATAAAAACGCCAGCGCCCAATCATGAAAACAAAAAAGCCAGAGTACAATGTGCAACCCCCACTCCCCACCAACGTTAAGCATCCTAGAATATAGAAAAGGAAAAATTCTTGCAGGTACAGATAAATTCAAGGTACAGAGAAATGTACAAAGAATATTAGCAATTTTAGTGTGCTCCCCATCAAACTCATAATCGTACTAAATCAGACTCTGCCGTCATTTGGTAATCGTACGAACGATGCGTGGGTCAAGAACAGATTAACATTTAATGAAAGCCTTACCTTCGTATAAAGCAAGGTATTTCTTCATCAGGAATTTCACTTAGATATGTAGAACTAACTCCATGATGAATTGGACCTTTATTGTCTGTAAGAAACGTCATTAAGTAATGTATATAGAACATAGAAATAAATTACAACTTTTGAGAGATTGAGTATTTATTTCTTTAAAAGAGCGTTACGTTCGTGACATCCTTCAGTTACATGTGTTACCACTCACGACAGGCAGGGCTCAACTTCCCAGTAGGCTGAGTAGGTAGCTGCCTAGGGCGGCAAAATTTTCAGGGGCGACAAATTGCCTTAAACATACGTTTTTTTTTTAAATTAATTTTTTATTCTTGAAAGTAAAATATAAGCGCATTCTTTCGTTTTCCACAGAAACAATTTCTCTTATAATTTAATAATGATTACTTTCACATATCTTATGAAAAATGAAATGATTTTCAATCATGGTAATAGATCAACGTAAAACAGTAAGTGAAGACGATAAGCGGGTGTCGATTTCGAAAGTGTCGTTGCGTTTGTCTAGAAGTCACAAGAAGATTGTAGCTTAACTAAGATTCTTAGTGCTATACTAAAGTTTATTCAGTTCTCTTATCTTAAGTGATTGATGTTTATTTTCCTTTTACATTATTAATATTCAAAAACTGTTTTCTGATAAAATTAAGTCTCGGAGGCAAATGAAAATGATGAGTGAAAAAAGCTGAACGATTTTTAATAAAGGAAGCATGCTAAATTAAAAACCGAAGAACGAAAAAGAGTCTTCAAAAACTTTTTTAACGTGATATATTTTTTTTCAAATGGCCAGTTTTTAAAACGAAAATTTTTGACTCTTTACAATATAATCCAGTTACAATTTGCTAATGAAATACTATCAAACAGTGAGGAGTGCTAAGAACACGAGTGGAAGTAATAACACAGAAGAAATTATTCAAATCGTTGATTTGTAGATAAAAACAGGTTAAAGATGCTGTTATAAATAAAGATGACAACTGATAACATTGTTAATGCACAAGGCATTAAAGTTCAGTGCTCATAAAAGATTCAGGATATACATAGATATTAAGGAACGTTAGGCATCATTAAAAGCTATTTTAAAATTTAAAAAAAAAATCTCTATGTTGCAATGTTATCTCCAAATTTGCGGAATTGTCAGTAAAATTTGCAGAATAAGGATTTTTTTTGGGGGGAGATCACTGTGGCCTCCTGTTGGGGCGCCCCTGAATGTGAAACGTCATAATTTCTTCATAAGCTTGACTGTTTAAATTTCAGGCACACTTTTTCTTTTTCCTTTTTTTCTTTTCTTTTCTTTTCTTCTTCTTCTTTTTTTTTTTTTTTTTTTTTTTTTTTTTTTTTTTTTTTTTTTTTTTTTTTGAGACAAGGAAATTTTGCTACTTTTAGGAAAAAGGGAACGGCAGATTTCATATTTGCCATGGGGCGGCACGGAGCTAAATTCGGCCCTGATGACAGGGCTCTCAGTCATCATTTTTCAGCAACGAAAATGCTTGGGTGTACACAGCACATGTGTCATGTAATTTCCTTCACCACATTACCACAATTTTACGGTCTGTATTTTCTGATTTTTCACAGGGGACTTTAAGTTGAACAGTCTACGAGCTGGATCGGATTAGAAGTATGGATCCAGAAACTGTGGATGATGTAGGACATTATACGGGACATCTACACTCGTCTGTATTGCCTCGTGCATTTACGCTAAAGCGCGTAATAACGCGTTTTGGAAGCTAAAAGTGGTACAATAGGGCATTAAAACCTTTATTAATTTGGGGTCTCTCGAAATAAATGATAATTTTGCTTTGATTATGTAATCACTTTTATATATCAATGTTGTAGATACGAATGTATAATCTTGTCCCTTTCTGATAATTCTTTCATAGCTGAGAAATAAAGAAGTACCTATGTGCAGCCAGACTGACGTAAATCCAAAAAATGTGATTTTCCGTTTATTGGTGCATTGTATGTAGAGGGCTACTCCGCATCGAGCCATGTGAATGTAATTCTTGAAGAACAATCTTTTTCAATTTTAAATAGGGTTAAAAGAGTGTACATTCTATCCTTTGCATGCCCCTGAAAAAAGTTTTTCCTTTTTACTGTAAAATTATCATAATGTTATTTACGTCCTTTTGACTCTGAGGTACAGATATAGCAAAGTTAAATCTCACAAATGTGCTATTTAACTAAAAACAAAACTGCACTAAACAATTTCCATTTAATTTAGTTTTGCTTATAACAAATTTTCTTCTGCTAAGCAGCGATTCAAGCAACGTAAAATTGCAAAATAAACTAAAGTTATTGACTTTGAATAAAGCTCTCTTTTGAGAATATTTGATTAGAACATTTCAGTTTAAAAATGAAAAGTTTTCCCATTCCTTTTCTTTTCTTTTTTTTGAGCAATCACGATTGCTTATTGTTCTCATTTGACGTTTTTGGCGTCCGTGCCTTTTTCAGCTTGGACCAGGCCTGCAGCACCACCGTTCACCGGCGGCGGCGCGGCTGGTCCTGAGCACTGTCCCCCGAAATCCACTTTTGCTGGGCGGTGGCGTCCATGTCCCACACACACGAACGCCTACACACACACACACACACACACACGAACGCCTACACACACACACACACGAACGCCTACACACACACACACGAACACCTACACACACACACACACACACGAACGCCTTCACACACACACACACACACACGAACGCCTACACACACACACACACGAACGCCTACACACACACACACGAACACCTACACGCACACGCACGTACACAACACTCACTCACACACATGCATACATACACTTACGCACCCACGCACCCACACACATGCGCCTACACAAACACACACGCTCGTGATTGCGAAAAACATCATTTGAATTCAAGATGCCAAAAATTCAAATTAATTTTTTTTTTTTAACCTTGAGTTCTGTACGTCACAAGAGCGACAGTAAGGTGTACTTCATCTGGGTTGACTTTCTTGGAAGAACTAATGCTGTAATATCGGGGTTGCAACAAGGGAAGTTCTGACAACAATAGGGTAGGATCAGGTCGAACGGATGGAAATTCCTCCAGTAACTCCAAAAGATGTGGGTATCGGAATGATATCCATTCTTCATAATCGTCCGCAACCTAAGTATGAAAAGATGAATACAATTATAGAATCGACTATACCAGCTAAGGAGTGGTCACCAGATCTATCGCGAACCTATTTCTAGTTGATCTATTTTAATCTGACGGCAGGACGACTTCACCGCAGAAAAGTAACATTTGCATCGAAGTAACAAAATCACAAAGTAACAAAAAATGTAACAAGTAAAATTCTTGCTTCGAAAATTCTCTTATGGAAAGCATTTTAATATTGTCTTTCTAAATTTATATTCTTGAGTATGACTTTCTAAGAGAAAAAGCTTAAAATTTTTATTGATTGAATTCTTTGGCTATGTATAGTGATTGTCGTGTTATGTTTTATGCGCTATTTGATGAACTAAATTTTAATTTTTAAAATACTTTGTTCCTGATACATTTTCCAGCACATAAAGCGGATCTCAATAAGTTGGCCATCTCTGGTCTAGATCTTAACTAATCGCTTCGAGTTAAAAAAATATTTAAACATTAGAGACAGTTAAAAACAGGGTTGTCATACGCAAACCTATAATTTTAGTTTACATACTGTAAAGAAATTCCTAAACGTTACTGGTTATTTCGGTGGAACGTGTTAGGATTTCACTGGTTTTCAAAGTACCTTCGCAAAAAAGTTTCCTGAATTGCTTCAAGTTACACAAATACAGATTTTTTACTGTTGTGAAAAATATTTTTAGCTACCAATTTAAAGATTGAATGAGCATGTTTATTAAATGTGTCAGCTTAGGTTCGACTACGGCCCGTCCAGATCGACTAAGCTTCCAGTGAGAGCGGATAAGTCACTGGATAGCTGAAGCATAAAGATATGCTTGGTCCTTACTTGCAATTCTCTCTCAGCTTTGGCCATGGTTGCTCTAATGCTTCTGGAGTTTTCTTGGTTAAACAGGAATCATTCACATTCATCCTACTTCATTTTTCCACAAAGTTCGTGAGAGATGACTGACTTCAACAGGGAAATTTCCCAACTCTTCAGAAAGTTTCAAAGACTATTTCAGAAAGGTTACTGACTTTAAGCGGCAAAAGTTCCTAGTTTTTTGCAAGATATGTTACTGGTAGAAATTGGCACATCAGCTGAGTATTATTTTCCAGGAACGGTTATGAATCATTTTTGTAGTGCAGACATGCGTCAAACCCTCAAATTTATTTAGAACAAAAAGAAGTGATGAACAGATGCTTGAGCGTCAATATGGGCAGCCGATTAAGCAAAAAATGGGAAAATGACAGAGAATTAGCTGTTGTGGTCTAACTCTCATAAATATATAATACAGTTTTTTTTTTTTTTTTCATTTAGGGAATTTTTATATGCTTTTAAGCAGGGTTCGCCGATATATATCGGTCATTTTATATCATGATATGTATCGCGACATATATCCGATACTTATTTTGAAAATATTACGATATTTTGATACTTTGGATGGTTATTTTTAAAACTACGATGTTTGCAATATACGAAAGGTATCTGTATTAATCGTATTAATATAAATTTATTAGTAAAAATTATCAAAATGCAGGATGTACATGATATATATTATTAATTTAATGCAATAAATTAATATTTTTATCTCACTTTATAATTATAAAAGTATTATTAATGCAGCCATTTTAATATAAATTTAAAATGCCTACTTGAAAATTAAAAGTTGGTCAAAAGAAAGGAAAATGGCTGCACCCTGACAAATGCATTGACAATGCATTTCTGAATTATATATTTTGTACAAGTTGTTAACAAAAGAAAAATGAGTAAAGCAGCTGAGCTTATGGTTTCGTCAGAAACTTAATAAACACCGCGTGAAGTACATACATATTTACGTAAAATTTAGTATAATAATGAGAGAAAAGTTAATTTTAAGTCTATATCCTCATATATATAAAAGCGAATTATCAAGTAACGCTGACGTCATCAACAATGAAATTCGCGCCACGGAATGATAATTTGATGATATTTTTTGCAAATGTTTGACAAGCAGGGAGATGCTTTATTTCGACAAGGCTGAACTGGATTCGGTAACTTAACTGTTTTACTGGTAAAAATGTCCCTTTAGGAGAATGAAGAAACAAAAAAGTGGTCCACAATGAACGCTATCTACGGGGGTTTAAAGTTAATCCACTGGAGTTAGGGTTAAACTTTCAACGATCATAGTATCACCAAACAAGTATTGATTCTTTCAAATGTAGAAGTAATTTCCTCCCGTCAAACCTTGACGGGAGATTTTCTAGCATTATTATAATAGCATAAGAAAATAAACAAGAGTGATTTGGGGATACAGTTACTATTTAAAGAGATTGAAAATATCAGAATACTTTTGATATTTTCGAAAATATCATGATATTTTCGAACCCTTGTGACACGAGGATTATGATCTACAAAGCTTAGTTTGCTGTATAATGCTTGGGTAATAAGGAGAGCGAATTTGAGACACGGTTGTTAATATTGTTTTTCTTAAAAGTTGGTTTCGCACAAAAAAAAAAAAAAAAGAAAGAAAGAAAAAGAAAAAAAAAAAAGGATTTTTAGAGTTGAAAAAATAAAGACTTAAAAGTGTTCTAAGATAATCAAATTCTTCGACTTCACGCAGAAAATTACAAAAATTTTCACAATTAATTTGGCTTCGCTTTAGAGCATAAAAGCATTTTCTGTGCAATTTAATAATGCTGAACCCTGTAAGTGGAATTATTTGTAGGATTTTTCTAATCTTTTCACTTTTTCTTTTAATTGAAAAAAAGTTACCTCAGACAGTCTTTTGAGCCGGTATTTGTCCCAAGGACTGTCGGCTAGCTCACTCAAAAGACGAAGGAAGCCGCTCGAAGGAGGAGTTGTGATGTCCAAATACCTGCTAAGACAAGTACTGAGAGTGGCGATCGGAAGTTTCTGACATGGATGCCAAGTGTCGTCTGGAAAAGGAAAAAGGAAATTAATTTCAAGAAACCAAATCGATGCAGTTATTTATGAGATTTATAAGCTGTAGACGTTGCCTGTGTTTACAAAAATATTTATTGCAAAAATACCAGCTAAAAATCAATTTTGTTTACAATACGCAACTGGACAATAAATTTGAATAAATCAAACAAAAAAATGCATGTCTTATTAGTCCGGAACTTTTTTATTGTTTTGAGAGTGCTAGCAAGTATATTAATCTTGATTTTGTGCACCACATAAAAAAAAAAGTTCAATTTCTCAAAAAAAAAAAAAAAAAAAAAAAAACACAATTTTCGTCCCATGTAAAAAAAAAAATATTTTTATGTTTAAGTAAATCTCATAGAATCAAAATTAGTTTTAGGTGTTCTAAACATTATTGCAACCCTTTATCTTTCGAAGTTATACATTTATAAATGACCTTTTTAAAATTATCTTTCTTCGCATCTCAATGCAAAGAAACGTCGACTATTTTCCTTATTCCTGCATATTAATTCTGTTGAAATGAAGAACATATATATAATTACGATTTGGCAAACCAAGAAGCCGATAGATATTTAGAATTTTTGAATTTCATAAGATTTTTTTACCTTTCAAGTACTCCAGCTGAAAAGTATCGTTTGAAAGTTGTTCTTGGGTGTCTATCTTTTTCAAAATGGAATTTACAATTATGGATGGATTTCTTGGGAAAATGGCTATGTGGTCTCCAGGCTCATAGTTCAAGAAGGAAGCATTGGTAGCTTTTAGACAAATCAAAAATGTCTGCCGTCTGAAATTTTATAGAAAAATATAAGAATGCAATAAAATAACTGCGAGAAAAAAATAGGAATAAGCTTTTGTCAGACAATTTAATTAATTTTTTTTCAGGGAAAAATTTCTTCATACCTTCTAGCACACACACACACATACACACACACACACACATACACACACACACACACACACACACACACACACACACACACACACACACACACACATATATATATATATATATATATATATATATATATATAAAGGATGTGTAATATATCATTCTCGAGGATTTTAGTGAAATAATCTGTTGATCATGATCAATGAACGAAGAATTGCCAAATTAATTTTTCACATTACTATTTTCAATAACTAATTTCATGTTCTTTTTCTTTTGGCAGGAAAGTATGAAGATATGAAAAAATGCAATACATATCTTACTCTGAATAAGATGCTTGCAATTTTCTTTTCGAAAGAAATTTCACAGAAAATAGTTTCCTGTTATGAAGTTGGGACAAATCTGAAAGTAAAATAATAGTTCAGTTAAGTTAGCAAAAAAAAGCAACATATTAAAAAAGCATTCATTAAAATGAACATTCTCTTGTTATATTTTACGTGTTTTTCGTACTGAAACGTGGAAATTTATGCAATTGCTGCGCCTTGTACAGTTAACATTTTTTTATGACTGCACAAAAGGGCATGATTGTATGTTTATTTTTTCATTCAATTGGAAGTAATTGGTCTGATACAGAAGGATCAATTATCCTGAAGATGTCGATTCAAAAGGTCTCTTTCTATAATCAACTCTATCTTTATTACCTTGACTTCAATTAGTGCAAGGGAAAAAAACAAGAAAGGAAAATAAAAGAAAATGTATTGTGATTGTTCAAAACAATGTAATAAGAAGAGGCATTGAAAATCTATAACTTTTCTAACGAAAACTAAGTGTTAAAATAGAATGATAAATGTATTTGATACTTCTTCAAAAATCTATACTATAAAAATAAAGAATGTGAATTTTAAATTACAGTATGTATGAATGATTGTTTGTATAACAGCAGTTAAAGTAATTGAGTGCACAAGTAGCATAAAAAGATAATTTTATTAGTAAAAGTGTGCGTTATACATATTATCTAATTAATCAACATGATGCACTATTTATAATGGTTCTTTTAAACAACCATTTTTAGACGTAAGAACAAGTTGGAATTAGTTGAAAAAATGAAAATAAAAATATTTTAAAAAATGAACAATAAAAAAAACATTTTTTAACTTGAGTAGTACATAATACTTTTGTAAAAATCATTGAAGCATTGGGACTCCTAACATCATAAAATATCAGAAACCCCCCCACTCCCATTCAATCATCTTATCAATTTATAAAGTTTATGCTCAATATTAGAACTTTATTTACTTACCAGAAAGAAAATCAGAGTCTTTAATATTTGTTAGAGGTGTCAACCGAAAGTGACCGGCTTTCCAGTTATTCATATATATCATAGATGGCATCATGTCGTCAGTAACTTCAAGCTCAAAGCTTCTACAAGATTTCTGTGCAAAGCAAATTATTAAAAGAAATAAGCTTAAAATACAGAAAACACTGTTGGTATTAGCTTACAATTAATTTATTAACATTCATTCACAGTATAGATTTTAGCTAGTTTTTTCCGATTTGTGCTTCTCAAAACACTTATACAGACTAAAACCAAACTTAGTGGGGCAAACAGCCCATGGGATTCAAGGCCTACTGTATCCATCTCAGTTTTCATGACCGGGGGCTCTGGAAAGCAAAGGCAGATGTTATAGTTATGAGATCAGCCGAATACGGAACCCACAGTGTTTTGTTCCCAAGTGCATCGGAACCGGGTCAGCGACGTAAAAGCGCGAAGCGCTACCACTAAGCCACTGGGTTTCAAAGAGTTATATAGGGAGATCATAAAGTCTTTCACTTATTACAAGAATTTATTGTGCAAACGCCAATATGATAGACAGATGATTGTTTCGATATTAATTTATAGGCGTTTTAAAAGTTTTAATAAAACTGCTACTGTCCAACCACGGGTTGCATGGAATTTTCAAACGTTCAGATAAGACAAATCTATGTGAATAAGGGGGAAAAGTAAAAATTTGATGCGCGTATTCCGCTCATTTGAATGAGACTCTGCTTCTGCAAAAGCTGACATCGGTAAAAAAATATAGATTCGTCTACTTCCGGCGGTAAAACGGATGTTTGTCTTTCCATACAATCCATGGTCAGACAGTAGGCAAATCTCAATGTGAGCACCTCTATGACAAGACGTTATTTTAATTCTCACTACACATTCTTTAACGTCTGTACTCTCACACTAGGTGTAGTATTCTATGGTCCTAATCTTTTACAGTGATAGTTTCAATACCTTCAACAAGTGTGGTATCTACTCCACACTAAATGCACCTTCAAAAGAAAAAGTTCTGGTGGAGAAATGGCAGGTGAAAGTCTAATTAAGATAATGGGGGATACTACGCCA
This sequence comes from Uloborus diversus, assembly GCF_026930045.1. Lineage (NCBI taxonomy): Eukaryota > Metazoa > Arthropoda > Arachnida > Araneae > Uloboridae > Uloborus > Uloborus diversus. The sequence goes on along the minus strand of NC_072737.1, from coordinate 121,995,765 downwards.
GTCAATATTTTGAGATCCTATGAGGTCAATCCTTATGAACACAAACATTCACGCGGGAACCAGGAATACCAACTTCGAGGATTTTGCTTCGAAGATTTCATCAACTATTCGCTCAAAATATTTGTTGCGTGCCCAGCAATTTCTGCTTATCTTAAGCAAGCAGAAAAAAAGGCAAAGTAAATAAAAGATCAAATCAAAAGTTTTTTCTCTTTTTTTTAAATAATAGACAAGAGCTTGAGCAATTTTAGTCATTTCGGAGTCCCCTAAAAAATCTGGGCATGTAGCTCATAGGCATATTTAACCTATTTGGTGATCAGACTTTGGTTAAGGGACTGATAGCAGAAATATAAAAACATTACGGGCCAGCTATTACAACTAGAATGCCGCTTTGACATTTTTAGAGTTCTCTAGGGTACTTAACTTAAATCTACTGAAGTAATCTTTCAATTGAGTCTATATATGGCAAATGCTTTTGCAATATACTGGAACAAGAATGTGACTAATCATATAAGTTTCACTACTATAAAATTTTCAATCGGTGAAAGATTTTATGACCATTCAGCACTTTTCAAGGATATTTGAGAACTTTATTTATTCTACCTGTATTCTCTGAATAAAATGATGTATTTTTCAGACTGATAGCGGTCCTAGTTTATTTACGAAAATTTGGGGGAAATTAAGTTCACGACATTATGGATAGAGAGGAATTCTGTAACATTTCCCCTAACAATATTAGAAGGTCAAAACTGACTCTGAAAATGAACACTGCATTCATACAAGGAAGAACTTTAATTTAGTATTTTTTTTTAAGAACAGCTGTAGAACATTTGCTTCAGTAAAGGAACTGTAAACATGAAAATGTTAATGGAATGCATATTTACCTTGTAAATTTCAGGCACCCAAGTATTGAATTCATGTTCTTGACCTCTAAGTTCGTCACCTTTGGTCAGTGGTTGAACGGCAGTTGCGCCTAAACGGGACAACAGTTCATCAACAATCTTCCCAAAATTGCAAAAGTTAGGATATTGACTGGAGCCCAAAGCAAATACTGCATATCTTAAAAAGAAACAATCAATAAATAAATTCGTTTTTCTTCATTTCCGTAGCAATCGATAGAACAGGAGTTTAGAAATTCGTTTAAAAAATGGAATAGTCAGAGCTTTGGAATTTTTGAAGAAAAAAAAACACTTACCGACGACTGAAAACTTTTAAGGGACAAAAAGCAGGAACTTTTTAATAAATTGAAAATTTTCGTGAAACGTTTACGCTATTCAGAGGGTATAATATCAAATGTTCTTTTCTTTTTTTAATGAATGAACACATTAAATTTCTTTTTTAATTATTTTTTCTTTCCAATGGGGTTGTATAAGAGACCCACCTCAAGGCGTCTGGGCCATAACCAGACCTAGTGTACTCCCCAACAATGCATCAGTCTTTTGCGTGTCACCATTAAGGCGCTGATGCATGACACAGTAGTGTTTTTGACGCCCAGTTTCCACCAGATGGAGGCACCTGGGCTCTCATTTGACGCGAAATTGTATTAGGAATTTAATTTAGCTGATGGCTATTCTAAGCCAAATGAATACCCAAGGGATCTTTTACATGCCGCATAAGCATACGACATGGGCGCTGAAGATTTTCTGCATCTCGAAAATCCACCGACTGGCCACCCAGTCAGAACCTGAGTCCCCAGGAGTAGCAGGCCAGCGCCTAACCATCACGCCACCAATTGGCTCTTTTTTAATTTGTTCCTTACAAAAAAAGTACATTTTCGCAAAAAGTGATCATTTTTCTAAGTATTTACTTGTTAAGTTTATCGTTATATAGAAATACTTTTTAGAAGACATATAGACATAACTCGCAAGCCTCAAGCCTCATAGAGCTATTTTACAGTCACATTTTACTTTTAAAAATTTTCAAAAAACATTTTTCATTTTTCTTCCCTTTTGGTATATATTTAGGGAGTATAAGTTATCTTTTAATGTTTCTACCTTTTAATTAATTCATTTATTTTCATTTTTTACGATCAAGTAGCTAAAAAGTACGCCATAAAAATATAATATTGCAAACGATGTATTCGATTACTAGAAGTGTTGATATATTAAGGTAAAAACGTTATGCAACAATATCAGTTCGGCTTTTTTAAAAATAATAATAACGATTTTAGCCACTAAAAATGTCATGAAAGTACTTGCTTGAGTTTTTGCAGAAACGTCCCCCTACTTTCTTTCATTTTCTTAAGATACTGCAAAAAGGTCTAAAAATGATATCAAGAAAATATAAGTTAGATATTTCGCTTTACGTATGTAATTAATTAAATATTAAATACAAATACAGATGTAGTCATTAAGTGTTATTATGTTTCAATTTCAAAGTAAACTATTTGTTTAAACATAAAAATCTTCAGCAGAGATATAGTTAGCATTGAACTCTTCTACTAAAAATTATCAAACTCTTTCTGTTTCAGTAAAAACAAACACGCAAACTACAACAATTTTGAATGGTAAAGATAATTTTGCAAGTGAAAGCATTGAAACCACATTTTATACAAAGCATACCTACATTTTAACGCTTTGAAAGTAATTCAGGAACTAGAGGAAATGGAATAGTTATGGCTCACTCAAGCGACCTTATGTATGAATTGCAAATCCGAGAAAGAAAGCACCATAAATATATTCAAGTTTTGTAGCACCGTATTAAAGCTTGTGCTTTTATTGTTAGAGTTTATTAGATCACAGCGTTCAACCAACTTTAATATCTTTACTAAAACTTTAAAGAAGTTAACTTTGTGTGTGTGTGCGTGTGTTTTTTTTTTTTTTTAATTTTATTGCTATATTATGTACTTTAGTAATTGCGCTGGATGATTACCAGTTTTTATACAAAATCTTTTTCTTTAACCCACAAGCCTTCCCGCTGTACACAAAACCTTCGAAAAAAGAACGTTTGTTGTAAAAAAGACAATGAACGTGTTTTCTGTAATTGGATCGGACCACGCTTACAAGCAAAACAATGCTGTAGTGAAAGGAGACGGTGGGGCTATTGGTCTCTCAAATGATGAATGCAAATGCTGAATGCTAATTTTAAAATAAGTGCAATGGAGGTACATTGTGACGCCATTGTTTATGATGGTTCTTTCATCGTTCACGTAAAACGACCTAAGACCGAAATTTTTGGGTGGAGTATCTGAATTATTTTCAGGATACAGATGTAAGGCATATAAAAGGAACAAGAGAAAGATGCATTTTAGAGAAAATGGTTTTTGCTTCCAAAGAACTGGCTCAGTTTCCTCCGAAACGCAGATAAGAAGACAGAGTTGTTTTCCATGATTGCACCAGCTATATCATCTTGTGTTTGCTTTTAATGATGTGATGGTGATTTTCATTGAATAAGACATCTCTAGTGCCATAAAATCATGAGGAAGCTGATTTCATGATCCTCGTACATGTTTTGCAAGCTGCAAAAAGAGGACACATGAGCATATTCGTCAGAGCTGATGAGAACGAAGCTGTCATTTTAAGCATATCATACTTCTATCAGCTGTTCAAAAAGGGGATAAAAAATGGGGGCTGGAAAACATTTTCGACTTATAGGGTCTGGTGGGGGAAAGTGGTCAATGGGGTAAAGTGGTCATAATTCAAATAAATCTCTATAGCTTGGAAATTAATGTTCGAATAAATGTGAAAATTTTATTTTAGTGTAGTGCATTTATAAACTATATTTTGAATACAAAATTTTACAACTGGCAAAATTTTATTTGGTAAAAAAAATATTTTGTGTAAATATGAAAATTCTTAAAATCTAAACACCTTTTTTAACTTCCTTGGGAAATTTTGTTTGTTAGAATTATGAACAGATTGACTGCACAGGAAGCTTCCTACATGTCTCAAGAACTCTTACTCATCAGTAGTTAGCTGAATCTATTTTGAATAATTTGTTAGAACAATTTAAGTAAGATGGGGTAAAGTGGTCATAATATTAGGCTTAACGAATATTGTTCTTCTAAAGTCACTAAATCTTTAAGTTTAAGGCAGATGTAAATTAAATATTAATTTCACTTAATATGTATTGTTTTTACAATAAACAGGGTTAAATATACGAGTATATGCGTATGTATACGCAAATACACGTGTAAGGCACGTATATATAGGTATTCACATAAATGCACCAATAAACACGTATTTGGGTATCTGCAAGTATTTTTTATCTATACAGATATACATTCGACTATACACATATATTCCCGCTTATATACTCGTATATATACGAACAATTATATACTCAGGGAGACACGTATATACGCGTACGTACTCGAGTAGACACTTGCATATAAGCATATGATATATATGTATACAGGGTGAGTCTAAACTCTTGGTCAAATTATTAAAAGGTGTTAGACGGGAGGATAAGAAGCAAGAATCATAAGAAACATCCAGAATCAAACTCAAGTCTGATGCGCTACATGCACGCAAAGCCAGAAACTGATGGATGCAAAACATGTCACAAATTTATTACACAGAGACAATTTTACACAACATTTTAGGTTTTAAGAAAATTTTAAAGTTATTGATGAAATTTGCGGCAGCTGTAATACATGCATCGCAATCACTCTGTTGCAATTACGAGACTTTTGAAAAACTTTCATCAGTCGCTGCACCTTCGTTGCGATGCGTGTATTAGAACTACTACAGGCCGTAACTTTTAACAACTGCTCTAAATATGTCTTAAAAACTAAAATGTCGGGTGAAATCATCTTTGTGTAACAAATTTGTGACCTGTTTTGCTAACGTCAGTTTCTGATCTTTTGTGCATGTAGCGCGTCAGCGACCATAAGTTCCTTATGATTCTTTGCTTCTTATCCTCCCCTTTCACACCACTTAGATTTTGCAAAAAATCTTGGATTCATTCTGTAAGCATACATGTATATTAGCGGATATACTCGTGGATATACGTGGATACATGTACTGGTGTATACACGTAAATGCACGTATATACGTATAACAGGTATAGAATCGTGTTTACACGTAAACATACGAATATACTCGTACTTTCATATATATTTACGTGAATAGACACGTACAAACACGCACTGGATATATCCACGAATTAACTCGTGTATACTCGTATAAGTATGTATGTACACTTTTATATGCGCGTATGCGTCGACTGTACACGTATATACTCAGGTATGCACGCATATACTCGAGATACAAGCGCAAAACACGCATATGATGTTCTTTTCTACGCTTTACTCGCATATACACGTGATACGCATATACTCGTGTAGACACGTATACACTCCTATAGATAATCACGTATACATGCGTGAGTATATACGTGTATACACTCGTGTATACACGTATATACTTGAGTAGGCATGTGCATGCATCTGATGTATACATGTATCTATTCATATATGAACATGTTTACTCATGTCTACACGACACGTATAGTAGACTCGTGTATACCCGTATATACTCGTACATATACTTGTAACTATAAAAATAACCGAAATATACAAAAATTAGGGTTATTTGTAACGGTTTTGCAGTTTTTTTAAACTATGACCACTTTATCCCATGCTATGACCACTTTCCCCCATCCCATGGGGTAAAGTGGTCATAAATACAAAGGGAAATGAAAGTGTTATAAAACTACTTAAATTCAATATTTTTTTCCTGAAATGCAATGTACCGTGTTCTTTAATAATACAATGTAAAATAACAAAAAAAAAAGTTGAAGTGTTTAAAGAATTTATTGTTTTTATAATCCACTTAAGTTGAAAACCTACGATTTTATGACCACTTTACCCCACCAGACCCTACTAGTCCAAGACTTAGCGTACAAATTCGGTTAGCAAAAATCAGTTATTCCAGGAGAGTTCACTCATTCCCAGTGGAACTCTCATGAACACGACTTCTTCTTTTTTTTTTTTTTCGCAGGTCGGGGAAAAGTGACGATGTGGAAAAGAAAGAAAAACTGTCCTGATGTTATTGGTGCATTTTCATACTTATCGGAACCTTTAAAAAAAATGTATACTTGATAAAAAAAATTCAAACATCTTAGAGATTCATCAATATTTCCTACTACTCGTCTGATCTAACTTGCCGTCCGTAAATGAAGCTAGAAAATGTAATTCCACCAGCGAACGTTGATCAATGATTAACTTACCAACCACAGCTGAAGCCATAAGGTAACTTATTTAGTGCTTATCAAGGTGGACATCAGTGGGGCAGTATGTCTAAAAATTCAACCTTAACTTTAATTCATGATTGGAGTTTTACAGTAACTGATGAAAAGCACGTTCTTATTTAAAGAATAAATACCTTTGTGCTGAGAATTAAAAAGTCAGTAATCCAACGTTATTAAGCACAAAACTTGCAAATGATTGCAGACACGTGTTTCGGTGTTACAAGGAACACCTTTTTCAATGCAAAGAAGTGTGAGCTTTTGGATGAAAAGTCATCCGAGAAAAGATCTCGGATGAGCTTTTCTCGGATGACTTTTCATCCAAAAGCTCACACTTCTTTGCATTGAAAAAGGTGTTCCTTGTAACACCGAAACACGTGTCTGCAATCATTTGCAAGTTTTGTGCTTAATAACGTTGGATTACTGACTTTTCACGTTCTTATTTGTTTGAGTTTGCCCGAAGTTTCAAGTGCTTTTTGAAGCGAATTTACATTATGCAAGTGTAAAAAAAAAACTGCTCTCAAATAACTTGTGGGAGCGGACTTATCTGTTCACGGAAGTGTAAATAGTGCAATGGAAAATCTATTTATCTGTGTAAATTACTTGTAAATTCAAGTGTTTTAAATTACCTTCTATATAATCATTGTATGCACTATCACTGATTCAGATTTGTATTGCAATTTAGTTGTAGTTTTTGAAGCATTGGTTACATTTCGATAAATACCAATTTTATTAATAGTAACAATATTGCTAGCTTTATTAACATGGCAGTAAACTTCTTATTGCAGAAATTAATTCTTTCTTCCTCTTACATCGTTTAAAACATAGAACAAACGCTTCAAATCATCTAATGAGAAAAATTTTGAAATTTGTTTTAAAGCGTTTAATAATGCATTTTGAGGTTGTCCGTGAACCCCCCCCCCCCTCATTTTAAGTGCACATATGACTTGTAAAACTGCAGAATGTGAGTGAAACTTCCAAAAAATTGCGTACTTCATTTCAAAGTGTTTTAAGGTTTTTTTTTTTTTCTTTGTCGCCGATAATGAAAATTGATTTCGTTTTAACAAATCAAAGTGTTGTATTCATTCTTAAACAACAATACAAATGTTTGTTTCAAGTTTTGAAAAATTACTAGCTTTGCTTTTTATTTTTAATTTCTAGTTTTATTTTTAGTTTTGTAATTAATTTTATCAGTAAGCTTTAAAACATATGTTCGGATTGTCTGATGTTTCGGGTTTCTGGGTTTCGGATTACTGGGTTTTACTGTAAGTGAATTGATTTTCCGTAACACAGTGCTTCAAAATGCGTTAAAAAAATATTTCTCAAACGACTCTTCAAGAAATGTTAAGAACTTTGTTTAATTAAAGTTTTATTTCAAAAAATCAAGTTTTTAAAATTAATTTTAAAATTAGGAGGTTTAAAGACATTTTGATGACTTTTTTTTACGCTTTAGTAAGTATAATAGAATTCCCAAAAGAAGATGCAGTGGGTATTTTTCAAAAAATAAAAAAGAAAAGTAGTTTTGGATTTTTAACCAAAAATGGCTGCCAGGGAGGTTTTGGGGCAGGGGTATTTTGAAATGTCTCCTCTTCCAAAAATGTTTGCTAGTACATTGTCTACATGTATGCCAAGTTTCATGATTTTATCACAAAATGCAGTTTCCGGCTATATTTTCTACCATTGCCCCTCTACAATTATATTCTGTAAATATTGTTTTCTTACACTAAAATGCATATAGCATGAAGTTTTCCACAAAAAGATGATTTTTCTTTTTAGCTAAGGAGTAATTTTAAAAAAATCTGTTGCAATAATTTACCGTTCATGCTCTCACAAGATAAACAGATTTCAAGATAAATAGTCAAAATTATACAGTACAGTGTCACTTATGCTAAATAACGATATTTAATTTATTTTTTCTCCTATATTTCTTAACTCTAACCTACTTCTCTTGGGAAAAAAATAACCTACAAACACACATTTAAAAGTTTCAACAAAATATTCAACTGGTAAAACTAAATTTTACATAAAAAAAAATGAGCATGATTTTAGATAAGAGAAATTTGTTCACTTATGAATGCGAGACAAAGCTTGTTGGCCTGTGTACTTGTTCCTACAATAACTTGGGAGATAATAATCCAAAACAATTTTTTTTATACCTTGCAATTAGAATGGCAAACACTCATTTTATAAGTAAGGATTTAAGCCCTTTGTGCACAAACCATTATGGAGTGAAACCAGCGTTGTACAACGTTGAGGGAAAAAAAATAAATTGCTACGGGATTGCGAAAGCTACCTTACTTCTATAATAAAAAACAGCAAGTCTGTAGGAGAGAACTAAAAAAAGCGTTCAACCGTTTTCATGTTTCTCTGACATGCCATAAGCTAAAATGAGTTCACAGAAAAAAATCTTGTATAAAAAATTTAAATTAAAAAATAGAAGACAGAACTGAGGTTATCCATCCAAGATTTTTAGAATAATGAAACGTTCTGATTGAACCTGAGTGCTTCTTCAAAAGCTATTACGTGGTTTGAGAAACAGACACACAAAGAAAAAAATGATCGTCACATATCACCCATCTCATAACTCTTCTTTCAATAACTTTACTTGAATTTTCATTTCTATTTATCTATAGACATATTTTATGAAATACCACTAATCCTTATTTCAGACTTTTAGTGTTTGTATCTTTCTTTTTCTTTTGTTTTAATTTAAAACTAAAGTAGACTGAAAATATATTTTTTTCCAAATAAAAAATTGCACGACCCACAATTTTCCAAATAAATTTACTAGCAGTAACTTCAAATAACAAAGTGCAGCCAAGAAAATAATATTACACATTCACTGATGTAAGTTTAACAGAAAAGCAATAGCATTTACGAGAATTTAAAAAGCACCAATATCATGTTAAAAATGTAAATAGCATAGCATATTCCTGGTGACTTGTTCAGAAAGAATGTGAACACCTTTTAAATTAACGAGACAAAGGTTGAGAGACAAGGGGTAACTAATTGAAAATTTTAACTTTACTCTCTTCCGCAGTACAGGCTCGATATGTGACGATGAAGACGATTTTCTTTTACTATAATTGGGAAAAAAGTTGATGAGACTGAAAACAAAATTTCAATTATATATTCAAACGGCTTTACGTAATATACATCCCAACCTGAATCTTACACACAGGCAAAAAATATCTCATCTTACTTTGCCATTTTCTGGTGGTTCTCCGTTTCCGAAAGTACTAGCGATCACAACCAGAAAAATTTCAGAAGAGAGATCATTGCAATTATAATCTTCCATACAAAAGGTCTAAAAAATAAAAATGAATCAATATTTTTTCTTCATTTTCTACACTCCGGAAAAAAGAACAATAACGAAAAACCGCTTTTTTAGAGAGGTTTGTAGTCAAAAATTTTGACTTTTCTCAACATAATTGAAATTAATTTGCATAAAACAAATTTACTTTGAATTTGTTAATTTCTTTTACAATAAATTTTTGATGCAACTAACAACCTACTAGAGCAATATTTTAAAGTTTATATAGCTTCTGAAATACTTTCATAACGAAGTTCATATATTTCATAAAACTGGTAATATTTTTAAGTTTTAACATTTGCTAGAAAGAGATCCTGACATACGTCACGTAAAGAAAAAAATCCAAACGCTTCTTATTATTCAGCTAATTATATGATTACCAACACAAATAATGTGTCAATACAGTAACAAATAAGGTGTCAATAGAAACAAACATTTAAGCAATAGCTGCTTTGACAGCAACATAGAGTTGACATTTCTCATTGTGACAAATTTCAACAAAATTGATGACTTCTCCTGTAAAATTTAGGTTTGCCAAATTTCATTTTTTACAATATAAATAAACTCATCGGGTACTAATCAGTATTAATATCAAATTTGATTTTCCACCCTGTAAATGAATTCATTGGATACAAATTTGTCTACAGATCAAATTTGATTTTATACAACACAAACCAACTCATTGAGCACATCTTAATCTAAATACTAAAAATTACATGAAGAAACTCATTGAGCCCAAGATAATCTAAATACCAAATTTGACTTTCTACCGCATAAATAAACTCATCTAGCACAAATCTGTCGAAATACTGGCTTTGGCTGCAATCAGACTAAAAGGTTAATAGTAAGTATGCTTCAGAAAGGTCACTAAAGGTAACTCATTACAATCAAAACCAAAATTTTTAGATCAATTAAAGTGAATTCAACATAATACCAATATGTTTCCGCAGAAGATCAAGAGACAATACTCGTTATAATAAAGAGTCTTCATTAACTGTTTAAGAATACTGTAACTTTTATGAAGGTAATTATTTCCCCCAATATTACCATTTTAGACGTACTGCTTTAAAATAAATTATCGATCATCTCATTAAAAAAAACGAATGTTTTATGTAAAGAAAAAACGTATTTTAAATTGTGAGATTTTAAGAAAAGAATTAAATTTGAAAATGATTTTTAAAATACACACACATAAATACCAACAAAGATTTGACAAAAATCTTTTACAATATTAATTTATCCATTAACAATATATTTTTTAGAATCTTAGATTATTGTACTTAAATACCTTTTTAAAGTATACTACAAGGCACGTGCTTGTATTAAATAGTTTTCTAATAGTATTACATTACATTAAGTTTTATTTTTCTCAAGTATGAGACATGTATTTTTTACAGTAAAGAAATATGTATTTACCCTGGTATTAAAAGAAGATTGTAAAACCATCTCTATCCTCTTGGCAAAAGTTTTTGATTTTCCCGTTTCTGTGCCATAAAGGATGGTAGCTGTGATTCTGCCAACGCGAACTTTCGACATCATTTGCAAGCACAAATGCACCACCCTGTAAGAGGAATACAATACCAATTGTAAGTAAACATGAGATAAAATAGAAAAAGTAATGAATATTCTGCTCTATAGTTTTATCTTTTTCTAAACCAACTGTACTTTGAGTCATTACAAACGTGAAACAGTGACATCTTATTGAAAGTTTGAATGGTTTTCTTTAACTTAAAAATATTTGAGTAAAATTTACTATTCAGAATTTTAATGTAAGTGTCAATTTCCTTAGTAAATAAAAAGCTTATGCATTATTTTGTTTTTTAAGTTACAAAATAAATGTGAGACAAAGCATTCTAATTTATGTTTTTAACTCTCGTTGGTTATTGACATTTTTTCGATGTAGCCGCAGTGGATATTTTATCAAACGTTCGTAATTATGTTTCTATTTTAAAAATATAAAAGTAGCTACGCTTCTTCAATATACTTTTATTTAAGGAATATTTTTAAGCTGTGACGTTAAGATTAGGCATTATCCGTATTTTCCCCTGTAAAATAATATCAATATTTTTCTGCTATAAAATATTCGATTTTATAACCAACAGAGATTGTGTCCTTCCTCCCTCAAAAAAATAATACTACGTAGAAATAAAGGGGGCGGGTGAGAAGCACTGTGTAACAGACATTTTAGCTCCGAAAATAACCAAATAACCTCTGAAGACGTTTAGAGAAAAAAACTCACTTTGCGATAATCTTCAATGGGTATTTTACTTTCATTTCGCTCCTTTTAGGCCACTTGTAAGTAGTCCACGCCTTAGTTTGGTACTCATAGCTTGGCTTGAGATTATAACAAATCATTTCTTGGTGGAAGACAGGCGTAATGCTGCCACTGATTGGTGGTACAATCCACACCCAATCAGCCGGACAACCTCCACGAAGTTTCTGTTCCGTCTTCATATGTTGCATAAAAGTCTCAGCTGCAGTGTGATGATCCATAATTGTTACTTGCTTTTTCTAAATCGGGGAGGAAAATGAAAAACATTACTTTAAATGATGCAGTTGCAGGCATACTATTCCAGCTAGATGTCTGAAATGGATGATTTTAGTGATGATTCCAATAAGATGATTTGAAATCAGTAAATGTTCTTTTCTAAATTCCAGAAGTTTGATGCCCCTAATAATTCAAGTGCAATTACACTTTTGGCATTTTTTCACTCTTGAAAAACTTCCAATTTTTCGTTTGGCACAGAATAGCCTATTAAGGTTCTTGCGCCATTAAAACCAATAGAACCAACAGGTAAATTTTCATTTATTGTTTACAATTAAATACCAAGAGAGCAATACGTTTACAGAAACTTGAAATAGCAGTTACAATTTCAATGCTCCAAAATAAAAATAAAAATAATATTCATTTCACGGGGGGGGGGGGGATAATTAATACTGCTGAGTATGAATTTTCTTCGTATTTTTATAATTTGATATTTTTTTATTCGACCTCAATGAAGTGACCCCTCTCTTAAATGATGACGCAAAAGATGGTTGCTTAGAAGATGTTTCTAAGTAGTATACCTACTTTTTGAAATTAATAATTTCACTTGAATATGTTGTTGTTGTTGTTGTCTTGAACCAGCTAGACTGGAAATTGGGAATACACCGCTTCACTTTTTCAACTGTACGGTAATTTGGTGGGAAGTTCAACTTCCACAATACATTCATGCCATAAGTACCCGTTTATAGGGTAGGCAATCATTCGCAGCATTACAACGCATTCATACAAAGGAAGGACCAGAGAGCGAAAGTACACCCGTGCCCGAGCCGAGATTTGACCCCATTGACCTCCTCTGTCCACTAAACAAAGTAGGCGGCTCACTTGAATATAATTTCACAATATAGCAAGATGATACGAACGTGTAAAATTATGCTGCTGTAAGTTAATCAGGAAACATTTTAAATGAACATACGCTCAGAAATAATGCAATGATTATAAATGAGACAGTGAGAAGCAAAGGAAGGTTAGTGGGAAAATTTAAAATTTAACGATAACCAGTACACATGGCAGGGGAACTTCTCCTCTGTCTTGGGGCAAGAGATGGTACTAGTAGCCCTGGTAGTTGCTGCTATACAGTATGATTTAGAAAAAAAATTTCAATGAAAGCCTACCTAGGATGTTATCTTTAAACACGTTTTACTCAAAATTTGAAAATGTCCACTTACATCCCTTTACTTCTCACTGCCTCAAATGTTAAGGGTATCAACGTTAACTGTACAAAAAATGAATGCTGAACGCATTAGCATAAATTCTACGAAAAACTAATATTGGGTATCCTGCGCGACACAATATTTAGTACGAAAAAAAATAACTTTACCTGAAATGAGTAAAGAACTGCTTTAGTGACTTCCACTACTACTGTATCTTTCCAAAGAGACAACGGTGATGCCGTATCTAAGTTCATTTTTTCAGCAACCTCCTGAGGAAACAAAACATATTAGAATAATACTTTTGCGATTTTTTTTAAAGATTTTATTGCTTTAAAAGATAAATCAAACCGAATAATCATTATTTTTTTTATTTAAATGAACCGTAATTTCTACAAAAATGACGCGAAAAAATTATTAATACACTTCACTCATAAAGTTAGAGAAAAAATTAAACAATCGCTTTCTTATTTAACCAATTGAGAACTAGATGCAAAATATCATTACAAATCGTATGGCCGTGTTTTGGAGTTAGAAGAAGCCTCATTTTCTACGAATGGGTTGTGAGCTTTTGTATGAGACGTTTCTAAAGGTTCACGTTTTTGCATAGAGAAAGGTTTCGTGTAACTGCGAACCACGTGTATTCATATTTAATTCTATCTTTTGCATATAAAAATGATTTTTTTTTTTTTTTTGCTTAATACTTCAGCTTAATTTTAACCCTTTTACTTCTTAATCACATCTAATTTAAAGTTTTCATCTTGTAGGTGGCACTGTTTTAGTCAACTTTGGCATTAGTTATTTTCTTGTGAATACTTAAAGCACGTTTTATTGGAACGAACCAAAGTTAACAGCAGCTCTATTTAATGCTAACCTCCCACTTCTGATTTCTTGATTTTAAAAGTCGTTCTCTTAAAATGTGTGGTAATTTGGAGGAAAAATTAGCGACCTTGCCGGATCCCTTTCGTGACTATTGTCAAACCACCTAGCATGTAATCTAGGCTTTTTATGCAATGTTAGCATGTAATATTTAAACTTCGCGTTGATTACAGAGACTCCGAGAAAACTTTACACTGAAGCAAGAGCAACGCCTACAATCGGAGCCCGCCGGATGAATACTGATAAGAGGAACATTAATGCAAGTTAAAACTAACAGAACTAAGCAAGCAAATCAAAACTATCAAAAGCTTTTAGTTTTTGGTCTGTTTTATGTACCATGAGAATTCCTACAAATACGTTATAATTTATCTTTGTCACTGTTGTTGTAAGTTTTGAAGAATGTAATGCAACACTAATCACCCTTGATGGTTATCTACCTATCAATGTTCATGCTATTTCCAATTGTGGAATTGTTCTTTGATGAACTGTTTTCATGCAAATAATTTTGACCCATTGGTAAAATTCCACATTTCCAAAATGTTGTATGTGTTATTTAGAAAACTAATAAACTTTATGAAAAGAAGTAAAATATTTACCATCGTTTTCATTACTTTCTTATAAAAAAAAGTACCAACCTTTGTGATGTTGTATCTTTGAGGGTCACAGAGATTCCTAGCTCCAATTTCTGTTACCATGTACCATCCATTGAAAGGGGTAGCTGTAAAAGCGATTCCTCCCACATCCAACATCATGTCTGCCACAGCTGGCAAAGCATACCACTTTAGTTCGAGATCCTTAAACCAGGAATAATTTGGATGCTCAATTTGAACCATGAGAACCAACTCTTCGGGAATTTCGTAAAATCTAGGCTCTTCATTTGGGGCTGAAACAACCCATGGAAGTAGATCAAATCTGCCTCCTTTACCTTTCCATCCTAACCTGTTACATACCTAAAATTGAATGCATATTTAAAGCTTTAGAAGTACCTGATCTGATGTTATACAACAGATTTTGGTACCTACAGCAGTAAAATATTTTCCAAAAGATTTTGCTAAAGTTATATTATATAGTTGCTTGATTGCAATAGCTTTAAAATAGGCAGATATTGCATCAAATTTTGTTTTACAGAAATTTGTTCTATATTTTCTCTTTATTATTTTTTTTTTCATTTATGCAATATATTATTAATTTCACTCACGTGATTAATTTTATTTTTTGAGGGAAAGTATCTTAAAAGTTTATTTTTTTGCACATAAAGTTCTGGTACAGTATTTATCTCTTTTCTTCAGTTGTTGAATGATAAGTATTGCTTGCAAAGTCCATCCTTTTTTGCCACTTTTTTTTTCAAACTGTAAACACATATTTTTGATTTACTAAGTATGATATAGTTGCAAGCTGTGTAGAATTATTGAGTTTTGTTTTAAAGATAATTATTTTTCGTTAATTTATTCAACTTGATTTGAAAATATATGCGATAAATATTTAAAAGTGCAGAACACTGAGGCTGCTTTATCAAATTTATTATACATTTAGTGCAACACAATTATTAGAGAATTTGCAGTTCCCTTTTACAAGATACACCCTGTTTGTGAAAATTGCAACACCATGAAAGAAGCATCATAATTGAATGAAATTTAATACACAGTTGAGTGGTAATGGTAAAGATAAATGATTACATTTTCAAACCAAACAAACAATAAAAAGAGATAGAAATTAGTATTTTTTGTGGCCGCCACGCGCCGCAATACGAGATGCTACATGACTCGACATGGAGCGGAACAAAGTTTGAATATCTGCCTGAGGAAGAGTATTCCATATGGCTTGTATGCGCAACAAAAGTTCCGTCTGTCGAAGCAACAGGACGAGGATCACGAGCGAGACGCCGTCCAACGAAATCACGCACATGTTCAATCGGTGACATATCCGGGGAATATGCAGGTCAAGGAAGAAGCTGTACCTGCTACGAATCAGTAAGATTTGACAGTCCTGGCGACATGTGGACGGGCATTATTCTGCTGGAATACAGCCCCTGGCAATCCTTGCAGGAAAGGAATAGCTTGGGGCTGTAAAACTTCGTTTATGTATCGAGTACTGTTCAAATTGCCCACAATTCGTAACAATTGTGATCGTCCATGATATGCTATGGTACCCCAGACAATAACTCCGGGTTCACTGTGGCGTTCAATATTGCACTCCGGAATGTGCCGTTCGCCGGCATAGCGCCTGACACGAATTCGGCCATCATGGTGCCACAAATTGAACGGGATTCGTCAGAAAAGACGACCTGCTGCCAATCAGCACGCCAGCTCCTATGCACATTGGCCCATTGTAGCCGCAGGCGGCGATGGTTTTGCGTGAGCGGAATCCTGATTAAAGTAATCCTTGCGCGCAGCTCACGCTGCAGTAGACGTCTCCGAATTGATGAAGCACACAATGAAACACCTGTAGCTGTTAACCACTGTGCTGCTAGTTTTCTAGAAGAATCTGTGCGGTTCGTCAGCGCCATACGCACCAGGTTTCTGTCATCGCGAACTGACGTCACATTTCGGGATCCACTCCCGGATTTCCAAGCTGTCCGACCGTCGTCCATCCACTGCTTCCAAACACGCATGATTGTGCTGCTGTTACGCTGCACACGAGCGGCTACTGCACGATAAGACAATCCAGCTTCACGAAGGCCGACGATTCTGCCCCGTTCAAACTTCGAAACTTGCTTAAATTTCGCTTTCTTTCGTCGAAAAGGCATAGTAAAGATTCAGTTAACGTTTACTCTAGCATATAACTACCGAGAATCATACACGCCTCGCTACAGCCGTCTATTTATACTCGGTTCGATCCGCCGTTCAGAGGGCGCTGCTCAGCATACGCATGCTCTACCGGTCTGCAATTCTAATCATCTGCTTAACATGCCCTACCTTACATTTCCTGCAATTTTCAGCTCACTCGCGTAAGTCCTTCGTGATGATGCAATTTTCACACACAGGAGTGTATTTTCGGGATAATCTCATAATTTATAAATATTCAGCACCAAGAAAGAACAAAAGAAAATCAGTCGTTATTGGCGAAAATTTGCGATAGAAATTCCAATTGCCATTGCAACTTCTTAATCATGTTAATTTTCATCATTTTTGCAACATAAATCGGGTTTCCTTCAAAATACCTTTTTCAAACAGAAAAAACTCTCGCGAAGTTATGTGAAATAGAATATTTAGGAATATAACCGCATAAACTATACAGGGAGTTCAGTTTCAACCTGCAAAAACCTCTATTTTCACAACCGTTAGTCCTAGATGCATACTTCCAATTGCAATAATGTTCAAAATCAGATGCAGAGTTAAGGTATTGAAAGTTCGAAGCTAAATAAAAATGAATCAAAAAATACAAAAGTTAACTTTTTATGCAAGCCCTAGGTCCCTTAACTTATATTTAGGGAAATTATTTCCATTGAAAGATATTACTAACACAAAAAATTTGACATTTGTGCGACCGAAATTAAAGGAGATATTTGAGTTCACTTCACACAAGGTTGGAAACATCATTTTTGTTTTTTGTAGGACCAAAAAGAAGATGAGATTAGAACTTATCGCCCTTTCTGAAGAATGACAGGTTGTCGAAGTAAAATATTTATATTTTTCATCGCTATTCAAAGATACATGCAAATGTTATGCCATGTTACGCGAAAACACACTACAAAGCCGCAATCAATTTGAAAAACTACACTCTATGCACACATATAATTTTAAACCCCATTTAATTTTAAAATTAAATGGAAAAAATATAGCAGTTAACAAACTGCAATAGTTTTCTTCCAGAATTTTATTGAGGGCGAGTGTTAAGAGGTGTGTGTCACAAAACGCTGCGTTTCATATCTCGATGAATATTGGTCGTACTAATGTCAAAATTTTTGTATTAGTAATATTTTTCAATGGAGATTATTTCCCTAAATATGTAAGGGGACCTAGGGTCCGTATGAAAAGTTAAATTTTCTATTTTTTGTCTCATTCTATTTTTGCTTCTAACTTTCAACACCTTAACTCTGCATCTGATTTTCCATATTTTTGCAATTGGAAGTATGCATCTAAGACTAACGATTGCGAAAATAGAGGTTTTGCAGTTCAAAACGGAACGCCCTGGATAAAATAGTATTTTCACTCATTCTACGGTACTTTATGAGTTTGTTACTTACTCTTGTAAACTGTACTCTTCCGGGATCTCCAACAACGGATCCATCTGGTTGAACATATCCAGCGAAATTAATCAACTGTGGATTCCAAAGTCGAAAGTCTTCCCTCCCTGGAACACTTTGAGGGAAAACAGTTATCATAGATCTGGAAAAGAACAATATCAAATATTTTCGAATCGTAAAAAAGTAAATGTCTTTAACAAGGTTAGAAATATCACTAAAGTGGAAAAAAAAGATAAGTTGAAAAGTGTAATAATATTTTCAAAACTAAACGAGCTGATGTGTGCATCACATGACTTTTTTTTACACCAATTAAAAGTTATTTCCACATTATTGGCACTTTTAATGTGATTCAATAGTTAACTCTCTAAATATCACCAACTATGGCCAAATTAAAACTAGATTTTTAAAAAAAATCTCCAAATTTGTCGCCACGTTGGTGACAAAACTTGGCGACCAAAAGCTTGGCGATATATTGCCAAGTGTTCGCATAAATTATAACACCACTTGGGTTTGTATTGAAAGTAACATTGATTTCCCCCAAAAAAAGGTGTAAAATACCCCCTTTGTGCACAACTAGATCCCACTAGGAGTCTACGTACCGAATTTCAACTTTCTAGGACATACCGTTCTTGAGTTATGTGACATACATACGCACATACGGACGTCACGAGAAAAGTCGTTGTAATTAACTCGAGGAATATCAAAATGGATATTTCGGGTTCTATACGTTCTAAGGCACTTATCCGCGTGTGGTCGGGTTGAAAAAAAAACTAAACATTAACTCGGGGAAAATGGAAATTAAGGCCGAATTTTGAGTGAAAATTTCTTCGCGAATACAATACTTCCTTTTTGTAAAAGGAAGTAAAAAGAAAATAATAACTCCTTGATGAGTTCCTTAAACGCTTAGAGTTGTTTTTTATGCATGAAATCTTTTGAAGTATTTCGTAACGTGAGCCTTGAATTGAGTAATTTAAGCCTTGGGTTTTACTTTTGCTAATAACTATCATTGTTATTTTTTACTTCCTTTTACAAAAAAGAAAGTATTGTATTCGCGAAAAAAATTTTCACTCAAAAATCGACCTTAATTTCCATTTTACTCACCCCCGAATGAATATTGAGATTTTTTTTTCGACTCGACCAAACGTGGACAAGTGCCTCAGAACGTATGGACACGCGAAATATCCATTTTGACGATTCCCGAGTTAATTACAACGAGTTTTCTCGTGACGTTTGTATGTACGTATGTGCGGATGTATGTCGCATAATTCAAGAACGGCATGTCCTAGAAAGTTGAAATTTGGTACGTGGACTCCTAGTGGGGTCTAGTTGTGCACTCCTCTTTTGGTTGCATTCGGGTGTTTCTAAAGGGGTCTTTGACCCTTTTTGGGGGGGAAATCATTCTTAGTTTCGATGTAAACTCAAGTGGTATTATCATTCGGCGGACACTTGGCGATATATCGGCAGTCTTTTGGTCGCCATGTTTTTTCGCCAACTTGGTGACAAATTTGGCGATTTTTTTTTAATTTTAAATTTGATTTCAATTTGGCCACTGTTGACGATATTTAGAAAGTAAACTATTGAATTACATTGAAATTGCCAGTAATGTGGAAACGACATTAAATTGGAGTAAAAGGAAGTCATGTGACGCGCGCATCAGCTTGTTTTAATAAACTTAGAATTCACAGGTAAATGCAATCTTACGTAGAAAATACCTGGCTTTTAAATGCTGTAGAAATTTAAAATGAACAAAAAAATTCTTCTCCACATTAAGAATTTACTCGGACAGTTAGCTAAAAATTGGAATAAAAGAAGAAACAAATCAGAGTTAGGAAAACACTTCAAAGTGCACTGTGCACTAGGGGTGGTTCAAAATTACACGTAAAAAAAGTTTCTCCTGGACACCAGGACACCCCTCAGTATTTTTACACCTTCCTCTTTCAACTGAAAGAGGATGCTCAACCCTCCTCCCCCAAACTTCCAACGTATAGGGAGGGAGGTTAAAAAAATACATTTACTGAAAAAACAATGCTACATATTATAATATACACTAATAATATGCATATACATTGCAATAAAATAATCATTTACAAAAAAAAAAAAAAAAAAACAGCTGGGGAAATTAAATTTGTCTAAATTTTTGGCATTTTCTATGCTACGGCTAATGTTAAATTAAGAAGTCATTGAGCACCCTCTTACAATTTGAGTAAGAAGCTAAAACTTTTACAGCATAATACTATTAGTAAGTGTAAAAAAATAGGGGGTGTCCTGGGCTCTAGCTGATTTTTTTTTTTTTAACCACCCTACCGTGGAGCCAATGTTGTGCCAAATATCGTGAAATCCATAGAGTGATATTACACAACAGATAGATACATTCCATTTTATTAGTAAAAATCATTCCAATGTTCTATAGTCTATACAGCCAGAACAACAAGATGTTTGGGTATTTTCCTGATTTTAAGTATCATTTTCTAAAAAAAAGGTAAAAAACAACAAAGTATTTTTATTCCTTCAAGGTAAGTGCACCAAATAAAGCCAACCTAAGGCTCAGGGCCAAATATCATGTTCATTTATAATTCTATTGACTCTAAATTTTGCCCATTCACACATCTCACATGAGTCATAAAAAATAGGAAATAAATAATTACATATGAAAACCAAAGTTTCAGGTATGATTTTCAGCCATTTTGCCGAAGAAAGGCGATTTGATCTTATGAGGAACACCGGTTCCTACCAATAAGGCAAGCTCTGAAAAAATTCCAACAATTATACCAAACTAAAAAAAAAAAGAAAAATTCCTTATTGTAGATACAAAAACATGTTAAACCACATTTGATAAACTCAAAAGCATTATCAAAAATTATATATTTATTTCAATGTAAAGGGGAAAGATGAATTGTCTATTTCGGATCACTGATAAGTCGTTATTTTAAGTTTTTTTGGTCACTCCTGCGCGCATTTTGTGCACATATCCTCTACTCGACATTTCTGTGCCAAGTAAGGACACCAAAGTCCTAATAAAGCCAATCATGACCTTATTGGGCTTCAATCTTCTACTTTTCTAATGTTATCAAATCGCAAGAAAAATTGGCGGTACACAGAGAAATTATTCTTTTTGCAGTACTCAACTACACAAATAAGGCTTTTTAGGATAATTAACAACTTTTTTACACTTGAAAACTATAGTGAACTATGAAGAAACAAAATTTACAGTAAAATAAGATCAGGCAGTTACGACACGACTGTTTTGAAACAACTGTTGCTACACATTTGCCGGTTGATAACAAACGGCTCGTTGATAACGCAGTATCATCAATTAGGAGTCCTAATAACGATAAAATCAGAATCTAGCGAGTTTTTGCTGTCCTACATCGACAAATTGAAGTTGATCTTATTGGTCTACTTATTCTTATTTGCCCTGTTAAAACAGATTTCTTAAAATTGAGACAAAATCGCTTATTTTGGGGAACATTACTTACTCAAAATGGCTCCGAGACAATTTGGCTTAGAATTGAAAAACAAGGGTTCTTACTTTTGAAATATACCTACCCTCTTCTCAAAACGATTTACAATGTTCTCATTTTTGAAATACCTCTCTATTCAGAAATAAGCACAGACGATATCATTTCTGAGAATAGGACTGTTTCAAAAATGAGAACATGTCGAATTGTAGTAGTAAGTCACCGCCGGGTTTAAGCAGAAATACTTCAATACACCGGCAGCTCAGTTATTCCATCCACGAAACTGCAGTCCTCTGATGGAATAACTAAGCTGGCGGTGTATTTAAGTATGTCGAATTAATTTGAGAATACGAATGTCTCAAAAATAAGCACATATTGTACCATTCGTGAGTATGGTACGTTATTTTGCTCTGCTGTAATTCTTGCAAAACTGAGTAATCCCCGAACTTATTCGCACCTTTGGGAGCTTAAACAGTCTGGACGGACTGTAATCAAACTGAAGCCAATGCACTTTATAAATACGCTCAGTTAATCTTTAAACTGGGAGCTAAAAATATTTTTCCCAACAAAGAAACACTGAGAAATTCAATTCCCGCTTTCCTTTCTGCGCATGCGTTAGTTTTGAGATGGTCTGCTTACTTGAATTTAAATTTGACATTTAAGCATTTCTAAGTCAAAACTGTTGGAAGAAATAAGAAGATAAATGTTTTCGTTTCCAAGCAGAGGATTTTTGACTATGGCGTATCCTCCTTATTTATTATTTTTTAATATTTTATGCTCAATAATTGCTGTAAACTAAGCAGTGCCAATTCATTACCTGATATTGCCATTGTTAGTAGCATACTGAAGGTGTTTACAAAGAGCCTCGTACATTTCTCGGGTAGACTGAACATTTCTGCAATCTTGAACCTCCAGTTTATTCCACTGAATTCTTCCAATGCAACGAGAAGCATTTCTCCAAGCGAGTTTTGCACCAAACGTAAGTTCTTCGAATGTCAACTGATAGGTACCGGTTGTACGCACTTCCAGCTGAATTTGATTCATACGGTTATGGAAATCGTCTGCAGTTGAGCTGTAAAAAAGAAGTAATGAAGTGTTAAGTTTTCTTTTTTCACCGCCTTGCAGTAGATACAAGTTATAACTTCCGGATAAAATCTAAAGACAGACGCCATTCTCTATTCAGATTGTCATAAGTTTCTGCCGTTTTCTCAGACCTTCTAAAAGACTTTTTTTTGTCAATCCGCAATTAAAACATTTTTCTCAGTCTCTATATTTTTTTTTTAAAGCAATCAAATAGCATTAAAATTTCTTTTAAAATGTAAAATATTCAGTCAACTAAAATAAACAGCGTAAGATGCTCCATTAAATAACAATATATATATATATATATATATATAATATATATATATATATATATATATATATATATATATATATATATATATATATATATATATATATAAATGGCTGTATGTGTGTGTGTGTGAGTGTTTCTTATACAAGTTCAGTTGTCATCGGATGTTTGGCACAGAGGTCCTGTGATGCTAAAGACTTCACGTAGGGGGATTTTCGCCCCACCCCTAAGGGAAGAGGTGAAAATCCATTAAATGGAATGGGAAGTTTACGCTTAGTGATAACAATGACTAAATTTTTGGAATTGAAAAAAAATTCCACGAGGTCAAAATTTAAAGTTTTAGTTATAAAATTGCTTTTTCTTTATATATATATATATATATATATATATATATATATATATATATATATATATATATATTCACACAAACAGTCAAAATACAAATGAAAAAAGCGAGAACATCAAAATGGAAAATGAAAAAGGTGAACCCAGGACCAACACTTTATCAGGGGTGGGTGGGGAATTAGTCCTAAAGTTCACAAGGCCCTTTCTGTCTAGCAAGAGGGAAGGTCCCAATAGCTTGCTAACCTCCCCGAGAGCCTCAGAAGAGAAAGGAATCAGAGAATATACATTTATCTTAAGGTATGTTCTCTGATTCCTTTCTCTTCTAAGGCTCTCGGGGAGGTTAGTAAGTGGGACCTTCCCTCTTGCTAGACAGAAAGGGCCTTGTGAACTTTAGGACCAATCCCCCCCTTGATAAAGTGTTGGTCCTGGGTTCACTTTTTTCATTTTCCATTTTGATGTTCTCGCTTTTTTCATTTGCTTTTTTCATTTGTATTTTGACTGTTTGTGTGAATATGTTTGTACTGTTTTTGTTTCTAGCAGCTTTCCGCTGGCATTATGGTACACTTTTGTATTTATTCTTTCAGTTTTTAATGTCGTTGATTTTTCAATTTCTTTGAATTTCTGTTTTAAATTTGTCTTAATTTGTATTTTTTGTTTTATATATATATATATATATATATTTAATTGTCTTAGTAACGTCGTAACCTGTAAATAGTTTCTTGTAATGACTATACAAGCCCCTTACATTCGAATGAAGTATGTATATGGTCCCTCTATTTCTGAATGATAAGATTTGTGAATGAATAAAAAGAAAAGGAAACTTCGGGAACCACCTGGAATATTTGAGAGCTCTCTTTCGAGGTTTATAAATAGCCATGCCGCGTGTTCAAAGTAAGACTGGTCTGAGTCGTGGGCTGGAAAGTGTGTATTTGCCTTCGCGCTGTGCTTTTGCGTATTTCGATATAAATACGTGTGTGACCGTTGAGCTTACGGTGTTAATTGATATTTGCCTAATTGCTATGGTTAATTTAGTAGTTGCTAACGATATTTCTTGTACATAGTTGTAAACAAATCTCCTGTGTTTTCTCAAGAACTGTGTCGTCATTCAAAGAAAGTTTGAAGTTGAATCGAAATCGTAACAATATATATAGTACCTGGAAACCGAGACTCGCTCGGCTTTAAAATAATTATTTTTTGTCAACTCGTGTTTTTCTAAGGTTCGATACCTTTTCAAATGTACTTAAAAAGCATCACGTTAACGAAATATTAAGGTTCTCGCCAGTAATTGGATATGCTTCCGAAAAACGACACATGCACCTAGAGAAGCTCTGAGCTGGTTGCGTATACATATTTAATGCACGGTATTGCCAAAAAAAGTAGTTTCTAAGACCAAACATGGCGACAGTAAATATGAAAAAAATTGCTAGGATTGAAAATGCGCCGCGACCTTCTTATAACACTAAAGTACAAACAAAGAAGATTCTAAACGCAATTAAATCAACATTTTGCTTTAAACTATCTGTTACATTTTTGTTTCCACTACTATACAATTTTCCTGTCATTAATTAAAAGATTTTGAACTTGGAGCCAATTTTATTATGGTGAAATCGGTTTTTAACCCATATAACTTCCTTCCATACTATGTTGCGATTCACGATTTTATCCCAATGGAGATTTTCACTTGGAATAAGTACTTTTAGTGTACTTGGTCACTTTACGCCAGAACATGTTACATACAGCATGCTATCCATAAAAACTGATGATCCACAAACCACTCCAACAAATTATAACAACAGCAGTCTTAAAAATATATAAACAATCTCAGGACATATGTTTTTTACTTCCTTTTACAAAAAAAAGGAAGTATTGTATTCGCGAAAAAATTTTCACTCAAAAATCTGCCTTAATTTCCATTTTTCTCACCCCCGAATGAATATTGAGTTCTTTTTTCGAACCGACCACACGTGGATATATGCCTAGGAACCTATAGACACCCGAAATATCCATTTTGACGACCCCCGAGTTAATTACAACGAATTTTCTCGTGACGTCTGTATGCACGTATGTATGTGCGTATGTGTGTATGTGTGTATGTGTGTATGTATCTCGCATAACTCAAAAACGGGATGTCCTAGGAAGTTGAAATTTGGTACGTAGACTCGTAGTGGGACCTAGTTGTGCACCTTCAATTTTGGTTGCATTCGGATGTTTCTAAGGGGGTCTTTTGCCCCTTTTTGAGGGGAAATCATTGTTAATTTCGATGTAAACTCAAGTGGTGTTATAATTTGTCGGACACTTGGCGATATATCGCCAGTCTTTAGGTCGCCAAGTTTTTTCGCCAACTTGGTGAAAAATTTGGCGATTTTTTAAATTTTAACTTTGATTCTAATTTGGCCACTGTTGGTGATATTTAGAGAGTAAACAATTGAATCACATTGAAATTGCCAATGATGGGGAAATGACATTAAATTGGAGTAAAAAGAAGTCATGTGATGCACACATCAGCTCGTTTCGAAATAAAATTTAGATGCATGATTTAAAAAACATATAAAATTATTTTAACTGTAAAAAAGAAAATAAAAAAATAAAATAAAATAAGACGATCAAGCGATAGTTTTGCTTAAAAAAATAAAAAAAATTTAAAAAGCCTTACATCGACTTACATAATGCTTTTGAATTTTTTTTTTAACCAAGTGTGACTGAAATTAGCTAAAGTGGCTAATATCAGCCAAGCCTGGCAACCCTAACCAAGTTTAAAATTTTGAAGCGAGAAGGGACAAATTTTCATTGTTATGGTTGCAAATCGTCTGCCTTATGTGTCAATTCAGTTTGTTTCAAGGCTTAACTTAATTAGACTTTCGATTAAAAAAACTGTTTTTTTTTTTTTTTTGTAAACAATCGCGGTTTTTTTTTTTTTTTTTTTTTTTTTTTTTTACAGAAAAAACACTACTGGGTCATTCCATGTCAAGTGATCCAAAGTTTTTTCCCTCACCTTTTTGTATTTCTTTGAAATTTGGCTCATCAGTTGTACCCTTTGAGGTAATCAAAAGTCCAAATTTTTAGATTTTTATCTCTATTATTTTTTTATTTATGACACTTTGATTTTTCGAAAAACCCTCTTTTTTTCATGGATGTTTGAACATAAAATGAACGATAACTCAGCACCAAATATAGATAGAAAGATTTGGTAAAAAGCATTTTAAAGTACATTAGTTGCTGTTTAATTAGATATGCAACATGACTAATTTCAAAAAAATTTTAATTTTTAAAAAATGAAATTTAAATTTTAAATTTAAATTTCTCAGAAAAAGTTCAATGAATTTTTTTTAAAAAAATCTCAAAAATTTGTGTGTATTTTATCTTTATTTGTGCAAAGTTTCAAGTTGGGATCTCAATGGGATCATATTTTTACGAGTTTTTAAATAAAATTTGACTTATGAAATAATGACATTTTTCAGATTCTAACTAGTTAAATATAGGGTTATCTTACTAAGGATGGTCTAGTAAGTAGTAATTGATCATGACTATGCTTGGAATGAGCTGACATGAATTTGTAGATTGGTACCCCCCCCCCCCCTGCCACACAACCACTTTTATCTTTTTTTTTTTCAAAACTGTATTAAAAAAAAAAAAAAAGCTGCACGTAAGAGTTATAATCATAATAAACTGGGATGCACGCTGCTAAACATCAGCAGTGACTAAGGCTTATAAATGGGGGGGGGGGGGTCATAAAAACTAAAAGTCAGAAAAACTTTAACAGACAAATAGAACCACTCATTTGCAGCTTTTTTTTTCTTTCGAAAAGTGGGACGATAGGGGGAGGGGGAAAGGGAGGGGGAAGAGCAATCAGGAATGAAGCTTAACAACATGGAAGGTTATGCTCAAACTAGCAAAATTTGTTTGATCTATAACTGCTTTAAATATATACAAAAATAGATCTCGCTGCATTGCTCTCCTTTAGAACTGAAACTAAAAAGAAAACTAGCATTAAAGAAAAGAAGGCCGCCGCACTCCAAATGTTGTAGAAAGACAGTTTTATGCGGAGATACATATGATCTGATACTTAGATTGATTTTTAGTTTAGTGTGAAAAGAATGAAACAAAATGGGGGGAAACACTCCTATTTTGCTATGATCTTGGGGCAAACTATTTCTTTCCTCCCTCAAAAATTGACAGTTGGTTCAGGGGTAGGGGATGAAATGAATCATAACTTTCCTTATCAGATAGTGAATTAATCAAGTAAATTTTGTGAAGTTCGGATTGAAAAAGAAACACTTGGTCCGAAAAAAAAAGCGTCAGGTGAGGCGTGATACTATTATAGTGTTAATCGTATGTGTGGGTGGGGGGGGGGGAACGTACTTCGGTCTTGCTTTAAAGAAGAACATTTACCAGCTTTTTATATGCTTTCTATTCATTTTGTTTTATTTTATTAATTTATTTATTTTTTGCGTTTTGAAAATAGTTTTGAAAAAAAATAAAAGTGGTGGTGCTGGGGGGGGGGCTTTTTTTTGCTTTAAAGAAGATTATTTACCAACTTTTAATAAGTTTACTATTTATTTTGTTTTATTTATTTATTTATTTAATTTTAATTTTTGAAATGTTTTGAAAAAAAAAATTAAAAGTGGTGGTGGGGGGGGGGGGACTTACCAATCTGCAAATTCATGTCAGCTCATTTCAAGCATAATCATGATCAATTACTACTTACTAGACCATCCCCAGTAAGAAAACCCCATATTTAACTAGTTAGAATCCGAAAAATGTCATTATTTCATAAGTCAAATTTTATTTAAAAATTCATAAAAATATGATCCCATTGAGATCCCAACATGAAACTTTGCACAAATGAAGAAAAAATAAACACAAATTTTTGAGAATTTTTTAAAAAAAATTCATTATACCTTTTCTGAGAAATTTAAATTTGGAATTTTAATTTCATTTTTTAAAAATTAAAAATTTTCTGAAATTAGTCATGTTGCATATCCAATTAAACAGCAACTAATGTACTTTAAAATGCTTTTTACCAAATCTATCTATCTATATTTGGTGCTGAGTTTTCGTCCATTTTATGTTCAAACATCCATGAAAAAAAGAGGGTTTTTCGAAAAATCTAAGTGTCATAAATAAAAAAATAATAGAGATAAAAATATAAAAATTTGGACTTTTGATTACCTCGAAGGGTACAATCGATGAGCCAAATTTCAAAGAAATACAAAAGGGTGAGGGAAAAAATTTCCCAAATTTTGGATCACTTGGCATGGAATGACCCTACTGCAAAATTACAATTAAAGCCAAAATTTCATCCAAATCGTTAGATACGTTTCCGAGATGTGATATATATATATATATATATTAGGGTGGTCCTTATTTATGTGGGGAAAAAAATTCGGAATTCAACAAGTGACGCCCCCTAGTTTTGTGACACTATAATAAAAAGTAACGTGTGCAAAATTTGAACTCGATCGGTCAATAATAACACGTGCCCCTAGGCCGTTGAACTTTAACACTTTTGATAATTTTCCCACAAATCTTCGAAATTTTACTTCAGACTCAGTACATCGTTTCTCCTAGGTTTGAAAAATATTTTTACAGTGAGGTAGCACTAAAATTACTCTTTATAATTACTTTATATCATCTAAAGATTTTACGTTGAATAAGAATGAAATAATGCTTTAGAAACTTTCCTTAATCGTTCGCCGCTTTTCTCAATGTATCTCTACAGTGTATTTTTTCCGACAGTCTTGGACGGTCTGTAAAATAAATTGTTTTTGTGACTCATATTCAGTAAATTAGTTGCGAAATTCTTCGATTAATTGTGCTCCTCTTTCAGCTGTATCATTCACAATTTTCAGTATTTTAACGATCTTTATTCCTTTTAAAGAGTTTCCTTCATTTTGCCGTGAATCAGGATCAAATAGAAAAAAATCTTTTAGTATTTAACTTATCGAACAGTTTTATTGACTCGTAACTGATTCTATGAAGAGGAAGATCTTTACCAAGAAAGTATTCCAAATCATCTACAGTTATCTGAAATTTGTTAAACAGTCATCAGACACGTCTTCCAAGCATTTTTTGGACTAGTGTTTTCCTATCGTCAAAGTTAATTCCTTTATCCAATACGGACAAAGCTACTAGTTTATCCCCTAAATACCATAAGTGATTTGTGAATTTTCCAATCACAGCTTCTGCTGCATGTTTGTCGTCATTTTGTACGCTGCTAGTTTTTCAGACATATTATATAATTCAAAGGAGCCTCGAGTGGGTTGCTGCGAAAGACCATATCTTCATACAGCATTTAATTATAAAGCAGCTTTGTAAAACAGCATTGAAGGGCTTTCTTTTCATGTAAGGTCAATTTAAATTGTTTCCTAATATAAAAATTTTCAAACAGAAATTCCTTTTGCCACCTATGTGGCTCAGGGATAAGCTCCAAGTTGCCGAAAACATATCCTTGTAGAAGGAAATTAACCAGGAAATATTATTACAAGTTATGAGAATTATCTGTAATCTTACTCAATTCCGCTTTTTACGAACAATAAATAATATGTCATCAACTACGTCTTTTAGAATTTAAGTGGTATGTGTACTTGATTGAAATGTCATACGTTCTGAATGATGGAGATCTTTCCACAAAATTTTTAAGCGCTTAATTGAATATCTGATCTAGAACTAAGAAAGGCAAGAATTTCTTTAAGGACACACTCTGCAGTACGATTTCAAGTGCATGATGATGGCAATCCTAATGTAATATATCACCGCTCAGTTTTTGCTCTAAAAAAGTGCATGCACAATTCATTGGTATTGCAAAACGTTGTATCAAACACTACAGCTAGAACAGTTAGTAATAAAGAGCTATCATATAAGATATCATTAGCAACTGAAGAAATATCCATGGCATTCCGAGTAGCTGTTCAATATTAGGACCTGAAGCTATCACGGTAATACTGTCGGCGTTCTTTTTCCAGTTACATCTGGATGTAGCTTTGTATCCCAGTGAATAACTACAAAATCCAAATTTAAATTCATGAAATTTAATTTTACCTCTCGAAGATTTTCTCTTGCTCTCTTAAGGAATGTACCATTGATCACTAGGTCATTTGGATTCAAATTTACTGCATCTATTTAGGGTGTAAATAAATGAACAACATCTTTATCCCTAATATGGCATTTGTCTAACAGTGATAAAAGGCGAGCAGATATCAATAGTTGTCAAGCTTTTTTGCATTGAGGTAAACCAGCTGTAGAAAACAAGAGATCAACAGTTTAGGATAGATATCCATTTCGGTTTCTAAATCTTGTGAATCGTAAGAATTTGATGATAATAAAGGACTATGTACTGAAGTAGAAGAAAATTAATTTAAAGGATAGATTTCTACATTGTTCTGATCTGGATATTTTTTTTTAATTTATATTTTAGTTATGGAAAATACAGTATATTTTTATGTTAGGAGTAATCAAGGATTTTTCGAAATTTATATTTTAAAAATTAAAAATTGTATCAGCATTTAGGTATGCTTATAACTAAAGAACAGCGAATTAAAATTTAATTGCAATTACTTATATTTATAGCATTGAAACCTTGCAACTCTATTTGCCACACCTATTACATACACAGGGAATTTTGTAAATCAACACCCCCAAAGCCTGGAGGAGGCAATTTGTTGCTGTCAAAGATCATTCATTAATGGCCTAGGCCATTCATTAATAGCCTATAGAGTTCCTTGTGTCCATCTTGGTGGAAAGAAACGTTCCCCTGCTACTTGGTTCGAACAAGCGCAGAAGAGCGGTACGCTTGACCCAAGGCCATTGGTGTACATGTACCCTCTGTAACATGTTAAATTTTACAGAATGAAGGTGAGAGAATGGTCGGTCTGGAAGTAGCAGCACCTATTGAGGTTCAAAATTACTTTAAATACAGAACGATAGAATTATTTTTACATAAAAATGAGAAAATCCGCAATTTTTTCTTCGAAACTCAAAAAAGGGGACCCTAGGGGCACGTGTTAATATTCATGGATTGACTTAAAATTTTGCAGGGATCATTTATTTGTATAATGGAACAAATTGAGGGGGCGTCGCGTAAAATATCTGCAACTTCAAAAATAAGGACCTCCTTAATATATATATATATTGAGCAATCAGGATTGCTAATTGTTTTCATTTGACCGTCCTTGATGTCCGGTTCCTTTTTCAGCCCCACCGTCCTTTGCAGGCGCGGCTCCTTCCGGTAGCCGCTGCTCCTGGTCGGTGGCGTCCATGTCCTACACACACGTACGCCCATACACATACACATACGCCAACGTTCATACACACAGGTCTACGCACACACACAAGCCTACACATACACAACTATACACACGTAACCGCCCAAGAGCAGGGACAGGAACCGTTTCTAGAAACAAGCGAAAGGGGTTGTAACCAATGAGTAGGGTCCTGTCGCAACTCGTGATTGCGAAAAGCATAATTTGAATTCAAAATTTCAGAATTCAAATTAATTTTCTTTCTTTTTTTTATATTTTATTCTGATTGTTTAACATGCGTCGCTTGACACAACTTTCATTTTTGATGTACCCGTACAACGCCGGTCAATACAGCTGGTATTTCTTAATTAAAGAACATTAAAAGCTCCATTAGAAAGTAAAATACGGAGCAAAGTGGCGGTAACGAAAACAATCTCCTTTTTTTTCCTAGTTCGTGCGTTTGTTTTCGCCAAAGTGAAAGGTAAACAAGTGGACAAGCGCAAATTAACCCCTATTCTGTACATGCACTTCATAGCTTGTAAAAGATAGAACTGGCATTTTACAAAGATTTTATGAAAGCAATTCTCACATATCATACGAGGCAGTGAGAAAAAAAGGGATGAAAGTGGATGTTTTAATGTTCTGAGAAAATCGCGTTTAAAGTTTAGAACCCAGTAGGCTTTTATTAAAAAAATATTCTAAATCATGCTGTATAGCAGCACCTACCAGGACTACTAGTACATTCTCCTGCCCCAAAGCAGAGGAGTGGTTCTCCTACCATTTACACTGATTATCTCCGAATTTTTAATTTTGGCCCTTATACTCCTATGCTGCTAGTTACTTCATATAGAGTAGACCGACCAGTAAAAGAACAACTTATATTTGTTTTGAAAAAAAAAAATAAGATTTTAAGCATTTTTTAAGTTCAATTGACAATAGTAACTTCTTTCTACACAGTTCCAGAAGGGAAACGACTGTAAAATGCTGTTTTGTCCACTAGTTTGGGTATTCATTTACTTGTATGTGTGTGGGGGGGGTGTACTTTTCTTTTTCATTTCCTACCCCCAAAACAAACCTGATGCAGAACTATAAATTTGCTATTTGTTAGAAATTACCTAAAACATTTAATTAGTTATTACAGAAAATAGACGTTGATAAAAATATTTACCTCTTTGAAGATGCAATGTACTGTTCCAGAAATTTAGACGCTTCCTCTAATATTTCTTCAGTCGACCTTTCACCTGGAACTGTTGACTGACCACTCATAAGAGCCCCACAACACGATGATTCCGAGCATTTTATTGGCTTTTAAAAGAGACATAAGATAGGCTTTCATTTTTAGAATAAGGACAATATTGACAACTAAGCAAATTATCACCTGAGTATAACTTTCAAATGCAAATGATCTAAGAACACTTAGCAGGCATTAACTCATGATTTTGAAATATTATGGTCGGAAGAGGATACAGGAAAGGGGTCATGGGAGTCGTGACATCTCATAAAACGTCGGCAATATTTTGTTATGGGAAGATATTCTGCTGTAAGGTTCCCCACATTTGAGCTGTTTTTTAAGTCATAACTGATCGTTTGAAAATAAAACTAATCGAAATTAGTTGAGAAAAATAATGAAACATGTTTTTTTTAAGTCGTCTTTTCATAACGTAACATATGCTATTTTCGTTTTTAAAAAATCTTGAAAAAAATGTCGACTGTGAAACAGTTTTGCTAGACTCTTCCCATGGAAATATCTCTTAGTGTCAATGAAATAAAAAGCAACCAAGGGTTTGCCGCTCTAACGTACAACTTAAAAAAAATTGAAGCAGTCGTCATAAAACACATAAATTATATACATATTTCAATGTTTTGAAATAAAGTATAGCCTTGAAAGCAGATAGAGCTGTAGAGAAATGTTCAATGTCCCCGAAAACAGCAAACAGGAGAAACATTACGTCTACAGTGATAAAATACGCTAAACAGTTCTTTGACAGCACGATTGTTTCCGATGCAAAGGCATTTAATTCTATTGAAAAGGGCTGCTAGCATTCAAATAGTCTTTTGAAAGGCTAGGCAAAAGCTAATTGTGTGCTTCAAAAGTGCAAGGCCCTTTCATTTTTTGACCTTAGTAATTATTGGTGAAGACATACTGGAGGTAAAGGATGAATTTAAGGCATCATGTATAGCGAAAATAGCTCTTTATTCAATCAAGACTCCTCTCTCGTATTCACTAGACTATTCGGTTCTTGGTCAGACACCTGACCCTCAGATTGAACCCTTCCTATTAATCAAAGAAGGCTTCGACCGAAGGCTTGGTTCTCCAACCCAGAGTTTCCTAAACTGTGGTCCACGGACTCCCGGGGGCCTGCGAGGTCCGTGGTGCTATCCAGCTAAAAGGTTAAATATCATTGAGATTGAAGGACGAGTAACAGGGTTCATACTCTATTTGGATGAAAAAATTCCATGACTTTTCCAGGACTTTTTCATGACTTCATGAAAATTTTCATGACCTTGTTACATGAAGAGAATAGTACTATTTAATATTAAACTTGCCTTTTTTTTTTTTTTTTTTTGGAAATGAGCATTAGCAAAACTTCTATGTGAATCACACTACCTGATTGAAAAAATATCGGTGTAAACCTAAAAAACTGAATAATTCTTACCTGTTTTCATCATATAAGTTTAAGTTAAGTAAAACTACAGTGAATGATGTTTAAATGTCGACTATTTGTTTATAAACAGGCAGAATGATAATGATTGGGGAAAAGGTTGAATGAATCATTACTAAGTTTCAATAAATTTGCTTCAAAAGTTGCCTTTTAGTGTCAACTTGACAATTTTTAGGTTCTTTAAAATAAATCCACATTCTTTAGTAAATTCATGTTTCTAAACCAGATATTTATTTTTAAAAAAATAAAAAAAACATTTCATAGTAAATAAATCTTTTGATTTAAATGTACTTGTTTACTTATTTGTACATTTTCAAATGCATATAAATTAATAGGTTCAGAAATTCCAGAACATGTTTGAATAATGACAATGAACGTACCAGTGGGTCTCATGGATTAGTTTTGCGGGCCGTATATTGGAAACTACTGTTTTTGAGTATTAGAATTCCCCTTCTTCTGTGTTTTATCGCAAGACTAAAGATTGTCCAAAACCTTCAACAAATTGAGATAAACTCTGATAAATTTTAAAATAAAGATTTAGGAGTGATGGAAACGAACTTGGATGCAATGTGTTTTTTGAGATCGTGCAATTTTCCAGTTTAAATAAGCTTTCGTGGTGCAATACTAAATCACTCAAGATTTCTAATGCTCTTTTTAGCTATTGTTACTTTTTCCCAGAACATTTTTCCATGACTGAAAATAAATTTCCATGACTTAGACTGAAAATTTCAATTTTCCATGACTTTTCCAGGTCTGAAATTTGCTTATTTTCTTTATATGACTTTCCAGGATTTCCATGACCCGTACGAACCCTGGAGTAACGATATTTTGATTCAAAAAGAAAGCACATTTATGAGGAATAAAAAAGTTCTTGCTTAAGTACATGGAGGACTCAGCAGCCTCCCCCTCCTCGGAGCTCTTGGAAGTAAACACACTACACATTAATTGATTTTGCGTACATGACGAAGTTCATAGTGTTACAAAACTATATTGAGTAAAATGCAAACATTCATGCATATTTTTACAGCTGAGATATTATACTTCAAATAAAACTTCTTCTCCAAAATTTTCAAGATTAAATTTAGTAGTCAACATTCAACATTTCAATCAAAGGCTGAAATAGATCAAATGGTATAGTTTGAAGTCAATTTTAATACTTATGGAGTACCTACAATAGTGAGAAGTAAAAATTTGTGGCTTCTTTTTGCTGTAATTTTAACACATGTTTGAAAAGTATACTTTGGGATACTTGATCCTTATGAATCAAAGAGAATTGATCCAGATCAAGTGTCCTTTAATATGACTATACACATAAGTACATGACATATTTTCTATTCATTGTTTAACAGAAATGCTGTTGTCCTCCAGAATATAGTCTGCAGCTTTAAGAAGACCGCACTGCTTTCCCAGTAGTAGAAAATTAAAAGGTTATTTGGTTCGCCTGTATATTTACATATAATGGATGATGAATTTCTCGCCAATTTGCTCGCCCCTGTTCTGGTAGCTTGCTCGTCCACGTTATGATTATTTGCTCGACCATGTTATGAAAATTTGGCCATGATAATTTGCTCAGTGAAATGTTCTTAGAACTGGAATTAAAAAAAGGACAAAATCGAATTTTTGAAAATTCGCTTCGAGGTACACACTAGGGTGGGCCAAAAAAACTTTGTTTGGAAATCTGTTTTTGGACAGTGTGGAAAAGTTGCTATATTGGTCTGTTATCGCTCTCAAAAAATTTCGTTAAATTTGTTTAATATTTAGCCGGCCCTATTTGGCCTTGAAAATCTGAAAAAAAAGGGCAAAAATGTAGTTTTTTTTTTTTTTTTTTTCAAAAAAAAAGGGGGGGAGAGGGGTTTCAAAAAAGGAATAAATTTGAAACTACTTTCAGAAAACAGTAGAAGTATCAGACAATGAATCAGTTGTTACCCTCAAAGACTTTTATACATTTCGTAGAATATTTAGCTGCGCCCCTTTAAGACTGAAACATGAAGAAAATGAAAAATAAAATATATTTCTAACAACAATCGTTAAAAAGTAGTTTCAAAATAAGAACTAATACTGAAATGTTACGTAATTTGCTAATTAGGATGTACACGGAAAATTCAATCGCAGTTTTATGCGATATTTGTTCGCCAATTTTAAAAAATGCACAAACTCAAATAAAAATAGTTATGCAAGATGCTAATTTTTTTTAATCTGCGGTTCCAATTCTCTCTCCTGGTTAATAAATGGTGCTCATCTGCTTTTATTAGTTCTGAGATTATTTTACTACTATTTTAGATATGTTTGACAAATAGAACACTTAAGTATTAAAAAATGATTATCCTCTGAAGTTCTTTAAACTCACCAAATTGACGGCCGCTAAGATGACACCCTTCAAAAGACATCTGGCGATCAAAAACTAGCATCTAAAGCACATGTAGCACTGCTAGAACCAGGTAGCAAGTCCATCGGTCATATATCGCTAACAGCTGGTGAAAGTGCAAAAGAAATTTCGCAAGGTATTATAGGCTTTGCAAAAAAGTGTAATATGAGCTTGCTCCACTTATCTGTTATTGGATGCGACGGAAAAAATGTAAATACGGGATGGAAAGGTGAAGTAATTCGTTTACTTGAGACATATTTCAAAAGACTTTTACAGAGGAACATATGTGCTGCTGCATACTTATGAGTTGCCAATGAGGCATCTTATTCTGGAAATGGACGGTTGCACAAAGGGCCACATTCATATTCTGGAGCTATCGGACAGCTCCTCAGAGATTTTGAAAAAAAATCCAGTGGTCAAATTTGATAAAATTGACTGCAATCTTCTGGCTTTGGATATGGAAGATATACAAAATTTAAGTACTGAACAACAGTATTTGTATCGAATCTGTCTTGCCGTAAAAGATGGTAGTTGCCCTTCTAGCGTGGATGACAGTAGACCAGGCAAACTCAGACATGCACGATGGCAGACAACTGCAAACCGTTTGTTACGCTTGTATATAGGCACTCCAAGTCCGTCAGAAAATCTTACACTGCTTGTAAAGTATGTTATGCTAGTTTATGCTCCAATGTGGTTTGAAATAAAAATGAAACCAAACTGCCAGTGTGGTGCCCAACATTTTTGGAAAATTCAAGGCAGTTTCCAGACAACGTTAAGCAGATAATTTTCAAAGTTTTCTCAAATACTGCATATTTCGCTCATTCCTAACAGCTACTGTTGACAATGTTGTTTGACTCTAGAAAATATATTCGGGAATTAGCAGTTAG
The DNA here is from genome assembly GCF_026930045.1 of Uloborus diversus. Lineage (NCBI taxonomy): Eukaryota > Metazoa > Arthropoda > Arachnida > Araneae > Uloboridae > Uloborus > Uloborus diversus. The sequence continues at coordinate 121,958,199 of NC_072737.1, read as the reverse complement.
GCGTATTCTCAACTCTAGAAATGAGAAGACGAAGTGCTCGGATGGTGTACGATTTTTTAAGCGTCTTAAAAACAAATTTGAAGCGGTTGATTATGCTGATTTAGTTGATTGGGCAAACTGTGTTGTAACAGAGCCCCCGCTTACAATGCATCTGAAAGACCAAGACGTGAATGAAATGTGCAAAGAACAGTCTACAGAGTAAACTTTCGAGAAATTTCCCTGTCACAGGTAGGCTGTGGAACGTTGTGTGAAACTAATAACCGAAACTGCAATAAACGTTTGTGGGGAAACTTCACGAGATGGATATATTCGTACCAAACTTCCAGCTACGAAAAAATTTTCATCATTTGATAGCAAGAGACAATATTATTCGAAAAAATAATATCCATTGTGCATGAGGTATTATAAATCAAATTTGTAGATTTTTTTTCAAAATTTTTTTTCTCTCTATACGTAATTCTAGAAAATGTATGATACTATTGCGTGATAATAATTACTATGATTAATAGTCTATTTAATTAATGAGTCTATGAATTAATTTTGAAAAATAATTTTCACGTTGATTCTTAAAGAAATCCAATATTTTTTAATTTTTCTCCAATTTTTGATGTCAGAAAGGTGTGGTTAAATGCTCATTAAAATCAATAAAACATTTTATGGGCTCGAACTGGCTCGTTATATAACATTTTCGTTGCGTTTCAGAAAAATATTTGGAATTTATTTTGAAAAAAAATTTTGACAAAAATTTATTTTTCTCTTCTATTTTCGGCTTTTCAGTGTCAAATAGGGCCAACTAGATATTTTTTAATATCCAAGAAATTTTTTGTGACTGCTAACTAGCTTTGGCGCGCTATCCAAAAATGGATTTCGAAAAAAAAAAAAAATCGGCTTATATCGGCCCATCTAATGCACACTCCCATGCTACAAACTAATTCTGTGTCAAATTTCATGAAAATCGGCCGAACGGTCTAGGCGCTATGCACATCACAGACGTCTAGACATCCAGACAGAGATCCAGACTTTCAGCTTTATGATAAGTGAAGAAGACTAGCGGTACCCACACGGTTTTGCCCCTAGTAGAAAATTAAAAGGTCATTTGGATCGCCTGTATATTTACAAATAATGGATGATGAATTTCTCGCCAATATGCTAAGTTAATTTGCTCGCCAATGTAATGGTAATTTGCTTTCCCACGTTATGGTAATTTGCTCGTCCATGGAATGGTAATATACACATTCATAATTTGCTCGATAAACGTTCTTAAAATTAGAATAGAAAAAGAACAAAATCGAATTTTCGAAAAAACGCTTCGAGGTGCACACCCCTCTTGCTACAAACTCATTGTGTGTCAAATTTAATAAAAATCGGCCGAACGGTCTAGGCGTTACGCGCGTCACAGACATCCTGACATCTAGACAGAGATCCAGACTTTCAGCTTTATTATTAGTAAAGAAAATACCTACACCAGTTATTAAATCTACTGTTAAGTTTACCAGATACTTTAATTTTTCAAAATCATTCCTGAAATTAACATTTTTATAACTGTTTCTATTTTTATTCAAACCACTAATTTCAGCTGATTTTTGGTGTAATTTTGAAATATTTTTATAGTTTATGACTTAAAACACCGATTTTGCTTGTCGCTAAATACATACGTTGACGCTTAGGGATCTTATTAATATTTATTTCTTAGTTTTTACTATAATTGATCAAGAAAAAGTAAGAGTTTCTTCAGCTATGCTAGTTGTTTCCTATTACAGAGTTGATTTTGTTAGATAAATAGTTTCAATAGCTATTGTTTTCGTTTTGTATCATTATTTTTTTTTTTCGACACGAGCAATTTTGATTTTTTATGAGTAAATAATAGTCATGTCACACTAATAAATGTTTGACTTGCTTTTAGGACATAGTATTTTATGACAGATGGAAATCTATCAAAAGAACTGAATCTGAGCAAAATAAACACCTTTGTCGAGCAAAGTAATAACAGAAACAATGTTTTTTTTTTCCTTTCTTTCTTTCTTTCTTTCTTTTTTTTTTTTTTTAATGCAAGTTTGTGCTCTCAAAACTTTTTGTAACGATTTCCATCTATTCAAAACACCCAGAATTTAATTTTTTTCCGAACAAAGGCAATGACATTTCTATAAAAGCAATTCTTGAAATAAAGAAAAACAATAGATAATTTTCAGAAACTTACAAATTATCATTGGAAGTACCAGTAGTTCCTTTTTAACACAATTTCTTTTCGATAGGAAAGCTATTTTAAATTTATTTTTTTAAGGTTGCATTTTTAAAAAACATTACCAGCTATAATTTTTACACCTTGATACAAATAAACGGTGAATTAACATGATTCAAAGAATGGACACGACAGCATTTGTAGTATTTCAAGTTAATGTACTTTAAAAAGCAATAGCAGAGCTTTAAAACGAACAAAAGAGTTTTACAATCTTTTATCTTCAAATGATAGCCTTGCAGAACGAAAATGGTTCAGTTTGAGTGTCTTTATTGCACAAATTACAGTCTTTAAAAAGCAACAGAATACTCAACTGAAAAACCTGTTTCCACTTAATATCTTTTTTTTTTCTTTTTGCGCTTGAAGTCGTTTCAATTAAAGCCGCAACAGAAAATACTTTTAGTGCTATAAATTTGAGGTATTTACAATTATTAAACTTTGTTGAAGTAAGTTTATATTGAGTAATATCAATGTTGAATAACATGTTACATTGCTAAATATCAGTGACAACTAACTTTATTTTTCTTTTTTAATTACATAAAATAAATTATAACGATAAATAACAATGTCGAACAAGATGTCGTCACGTTGTTAAACACGAAAGCCGAGTAGAATTATTAGTTTGTCTCTAAATTACTCCAAGTAAACTTCGGCCACCATTTTTCTTTAAAATGAAACTCCACATGCTAAATTTTGTCGAGTAAAATTAATTTTTAATAAATGAAAACAGACTTTCTAATGAATATAAATTTCAGTCTTTGTTTTTTTTTTTTTCGATTGTATTGGAGAAATTAACTTTCTAGACAACAATTCTGAACATAAAGTTGCTATACCGTTAAAAACCATATTTGCTATTTTAAGTTCGAAAAAAGAAAGTTCCAAACACCAATGTGGAATGAAGTGTCGTTTAACAGCATAAAAAACCAAAAATTGACAAAATTATACTATAATTTCAAAATTCTATCATTAAAATTATTCTTTGAATGTCATATCAACTAACATCTGGTTATGATGATGAAATGAATACAGAATAAATTTATGAATTTTAGAACAATATCTTAAGTTACTTTCTCTGTCCTAATACCTGTTGATTTCGCTTTTCAACTGTTGCCAAAAACAATGGAAAATAATAGTAGGGGAATGTGGGGCAAAATGAACTTTCTTTTTTCAATATGAAAAAGTTGGAATTTTGTTCTAAAACTTGCGGTTCATAAAGAAAGAACAGTATATTTTATAGTAAAACTTGCACTGAAACCTTTTATTTTTATTTTTGGCAGTAACTTTGTACTTCCGAAAAAAGGTGGACATTTTTTACTTTTTTTTTTATTTCATGGGACAAAGTGAAAAATGAAATTGTTTCGAATGAAATACTTTTTTATTTGATTATTAGAGACATTTTTGATCAAATGAATGAGTAAATAAAAGAATGAATGAATAAATTTTAAAAACAAGGAAAAAATAAGCAAATAAAAAAATTAATTAATTAATATGCGAGAAAATAATAATGAGTAAAAAAATAGTGAATGAATAAGTAAATAAGCGAATGACTGAATAAATAAGGGAATTATTAAATGAAGGAATGTAAATAAAGTAATTAATAAATAAATACGCAAGTAATTTAATAAAGTATAGAATAAGTAATTGAAATGAGCTATTTCACTTTGTCCCGCATGCTCTTGAATATCTGCCCAAATTATTTCAAACACAAATAAGTTTAATATAAAACAAATAAATACTGCACCGAATATTAGTAGATATCAATTAATAATTAAAACGTTAATAACAAGAACTTTATCATTTAATAAGAAGAAAATTAGCTTTTGACTTACAACAAAACATTACAATATGAGTATCAATTTTTGAAAATTGCCTTTGTTACCATATTCTTTGATTTTCAAAGGAAACTTTTTCTTGACTGGAATAGACTACATGTGTTACTACGTAGTTAAAATATTACCAGATAGCTGACGCTAAAAGCGGAGTATATATTTCACCATTTCACTTTGCCCCACATTTCCCTAATTATAATATTAATTTTGTTAATGAAGTTAACAATCTTATTTCAGGACTGAACTTAAGAAAGCACAGAGTTGTGTTTAGACATTTAAAACTTTTCAAACTATATAAATTTTCAAATAATGTAGGCTTTGTTTGATTCAAGCCAAGTCATCAGTTTCAAAGCGTTTTCAAAAGTTTTTTTTTTTTTTTTTTCTCCTCTCTTTACACTTATTCTTTTTTTTTTTTTCAACTCGAGCATACAAACTTGCAATATTTCGAGCAAATTAGCGGTAAATATGCTGTTCTTTCTTTTGTTAATTTCAAAAATTTTTAAATATTAAAATTAACTGCAATTTTTGAGTGTTTTAGCAGGAAGTCATATACTTGTTTTATTTCATGCTTTGTAATGTGATCCAAACTTTTAGATAATAGTGTTTAGAATAAGAAAGAAGAAGAAAAAAATTATATTATATTTCCTAAATCCGTACAGTAAAATTATAAATACAGAACACACTTACGTATTTCCACACTGATTTAAGTTGAGTAAAGTTAAGTAAAATTATATTGTTAATTACACACACACGCACACGAAATTGTCAAACAGCTGAAAATCATGTTTTATTTGCTTAGTTATTAAGGTAAGCTCGATTAAAGATGATTTATTTTAAAATTATTTTTAATAAAATTATATTATTAAATTCCAAATAGAGTAAGTATTACCAGTTTTCAAAATATCGAAATCAAATTTAAAAAATATTATACTAGAAACTTATTGCTAAATAGAAGTAAGAGAATAATGCAAAGTTTCTTGCCAGATTCTTTCATGTCCAGAATATGATAAATTTGATTATACCAGCAGTTTTTGATGTTAATTTAACTTTTTTATCATTGATTTTATCGTTTATCCTTACTGCACAAGGGTACACGTTTTACTTCATTCGTATTAATGAAATTTCGTTTCAGAATCCAAAGTATTTTTAACAAAATATTTTTTAGTGGTTGGGACATAGCAAGATAGTAATATTTTCGATATAAATAATAATAATACTCACAACCGATTGTTTGTGAAGAGTATCTGAAGTTTGTCTTCCCGAAATAAAATTCGTAAGTTTGACTTCACTGCTTTGGCTGCAGGGGCATTTTGCTTGGCCCTTGTAGCTGTCCAAAGACAACTCCTTTATAAGCATGGTAGATGGAATTTTAGAAATGTGGATAATGTTTTGACAACTGAAGTGTACTTGCTTTTATAGGACGTGAGAGTGCCATTGCCAAATTATACCACTAGACACACTTGGCGACATTTTCCCACTCCGCAACTTTTAGGAAAAGCAACTTTTTTGAATCAGGTGATTCACATGCCTTTCGCGTAAAACCCCAGTTTAAAGCGCGTCCTTTTTCTTGGATGCATTTTCTTTGTGTCACGTTCACTTTTCAGGAGGCGGAGCTAGCCGTAATAGCAGTTGAAATGTTTCCCCGGGCTTTCCTTTTGTGAAATTAAATGCCTTCCGCTGCAGAGGGTATGTTTAAAAATTGCCACGTCGTTGGAAATTTTACAACACATAAATATTTTACGCCCCACTATAATAATTGTGATTATACCCAGGGCTCCGTGCTTAAGAATTTTTGGACAGTTGACTAAACTCACGCGTAAAATCCCCCTTTAGTGCTTTAGTAGAACAATTGAATAATGAGTTGTAGACTTGGAATTGCACACCTGTTTTATTATTTCATATTCTGTAAACAAGTTTACTCTGAGGGCGTAAACTAAGAGAGAATTACTTGATATCAAAAATGACTGTTTTGATGTTAAATGCCAATTGCTATAAACATTAAAAATCGTTCTTGGTTTCGAGCATTATAAAAAACAAGTTGAAGCAATATTTTGGAATAATTTTCTGCGTGGCTACAGTTTTAGAGGGGCCCTAGACAAGGACCTCGATGGGAGATTAGGGTAGGTCACTGTGAACTTTCAAAAAATCTCCTTGTTTGGTACATTTTTTCTGACGATTCGTCAAAATTATCATCACTCGGCGAAATTTGGAGTCCCATTCGGCAAAAGTATCATCATTCGGTAAAGTTTGAAGTTACAATCGGCAAAATGAGCATTTTCACCCTTTCAAAAGTTTAAGCTCGGAACGCTTCTGACCGAAGGCAGAGTCCTATGGACCTATGGGTAAAGTTTCACTGGTAGTTTTATCAATGAAAGTTTCAAGCATGGGTTTTCAACCTATCAAGTAGTGTCCCCTCTTTGAATACAGATGTGAAATCAAGTCTCTCCGTCCCTCTCCCTACCATAGGTGACGAATATAAGTTGTAGAGCGGTGAAAGAACATTTAAGAGAAATTTCATTTTCAAAAATTCCCGACATCGTTAAAAACTAGCATTTAGCATATGACATTAAAGACATTTTAGCTGACAAATACAACTATTTAAAAAAAAGAGAGAGAGAGAGAGAACTCTTACGGCTCTGTGCCAGAACTTTTGGGGGTTGAAATGAAAAAAAAAAAAAAGTGAACCAATCCAGTGATTGAACATTCCCAACCAGTGGACAACTGTAGCATTTGGCACATGGCAATAAAAACGTTTTATCTGACAAATGCAAATATTTTTTTAAAAAAATGAGAGAAAACTTCCGGTTTGTGTAAGGACTTTTGGGAATTGAAATGGAACAAAGTGCACCAACACAGTGAATGAACATTCCCAACCAGTGGACAGATACTGCATTTTTAGTCATTTTCCTTTTGGAAATGTATCGTAAGAAGTGACTACTTACTACCAATTCAGCTAGAAAAATGTTTGAAACCTCTTCTTTTTTTTAAATGTTCGCCTCCCTGATGGAGAACAGCCGGTTTGCAGAGCAATCAACTCAGATTTTTTTTTTTTTTTTTATAGCAATCACGAATTGCCTATTATCTTTACTTGTCCATAAAATATTTATCTTTATCACCTCCTCATCCTAATCACCATTTCTTTTTTTTTTTTTTATGAATATGCCTCGTATTAACTATTCTAGAAAATCACTAGTCATATTATGGCGGGTGCAAATCTTGGCCATTTCCATTCCATTCGATTTGTAGAAACAAGAAACGTAACGATTAGGCTCCTATAAAAACTCGTGATTGCGAAAAATATTCTTTAAATTCAAGAAGTCAAAATTCAAATGAATGCTGAATGCTAAATGCTTTTTTTTTTCTTTTTCGATGTATTTCAAAAAATTTCATCACCCAGCTACTCTTTCTGGTCTTTTCAGATAAATTCATTAAATTTCTTTTAAAAGATATCTGATCAAAAACAACCCTGTTGTAAAAATTTCTCCGCCAAGAAAACCTTTGACTTTTCCGCACAAAAAAGAAAGCCTTCATCCTAAACCCAAAAACCCTCAGCCTTAAAAAGTTATGATATCTAGTTTGCCCGCCAAGTATCTGCCAAACTATCATCCTCCCTCTTCACCTCTTTCATCACACCTACTTCCATTAGAACCTCCTCCCACCTTCAACTCCTCAGAAATATGGATAGATCCTTCAAATTGTTTATCCTGTTTGGCGAGAAGCTTTGAAGTGGTTGCTTGGCGGGCAAACTAGATATCATAACTTTTTAAGGCTGATGGTTTTTGGGTTTACTATGAAGGCCTTCTTTTTTGTGCAGAAAAGTTAAAGGTTTTCTTGGCGGGGAAATTTTTACAACAGGGTTGTTTTTGATGAGATATCACATCTTTTTGCGTTGGTATTATTACTTTGTCTGTATTTTTAAAATAGAGAACTTCAAGTCAGAATAACTACACTGTTTTGTGTTTTTTAGGAACAATAACGGCAAGCCAAATTTTACGTCAAGTTATTTTCTGACCATTAAGATTCTATGTTCGTTTTGCGAGAATTGGGCCATTTACATTTTATTGCAATCCTTGTATCCTCTCTGTTGCAAAGTAAACTTCTTGGATAATAAAATACTATATTTTAAATTACATTGTTTTCGAGTATTTTACAGCTTCGCAATAAATTCTATTAGTTTCTTTATTTGACGGATTATTCAACATTTTCATGAAGGTTTTTTAAAATGTTTTACAGCTTGCAGGCTATTTTAATCTAGCTTTTCCACTTTTTATTTATTGACTTTTTTTCTTAAATCGTGGATTATTTTACGTTTTATGGGATAATTTTAATTGTTTGGTGATTTATCTTTCTTTTGATGGAAGTCTTTGTCTTGTTTAATACCTAGTTTTGTTTAAAAGTTCATTAAAAAGACGAAATAACGCATCACCAAGCAAAAGAAAAAAAAAGCTAAGCCATTAAATAAATATTTTAATTTGAATGTGTATGAAGATCTATACAACTGTACTTGACGTCAAATCGCAGATATCCCAAATTTACCACAACGATTGCGCATGATGCGCGCGGACTTAGCTCATTAAAGGTCTTGCTTAGATTGATTATAAAAATTTTGCCTGTTAACAAATTACTGCGAAACACGGATATCCACACACGTATTTCATATATTTTCAATTCATAATGTGTTATGTTTGTGAAAAATGCATTAATTTAGAAAATTAGCAAACCAATAAAAAAAGTGCTATGTTTCGCTTTCAATTATAAAGTTAGATGTATCATATTCATATGCGTTTCGTTTCATATAATATTTCACGCAAAATACTCTAACGGTTTAACCCCAGTTTCGGGCCGACATTTAAAAATTTTTCCCTCCATAAATATATCAAACCTGAAAAACAGGGGGAAGGAAATTTCGTATCGGCAAAACTGAGGGGGGGGGACGGCATTCTAATCTCATTCATTAATTTGTTTCTCTGCTTAAATATAAACAAACGACATGGAATATTAAAACAGAAAGCCCAATGAGCTAAGTCCGCGTTCATACGAAGTCGCTGTGGAAAATTTGAGATATCCGCGATTTAACGTCTAGTTGCAACTGTTGGATCTGCTTTAGTCTTGATTGAATTTCATTTCCTAAAGCAACTTTTGAATAACTGTTAGATCTGTTCTAACCTTGCAATTGCAGTCAGAGATTAACAAACCCTATGGAGCTGAGTGTAAGCACAAAAAACATAGGGGAAATTAGTGATTTTCAAACTGTAATTACTCCGGACCATGATTGCCCTGGAGGATGAATTTTTGTACTCAGTGGCCCCCCAAGAATATGTATACACCAAATCGGTGTATTCCCAACTGCCACTAATGTGCTAAACCTTCCCCAAATATGACAAACCTAGAGCTATTGTGTTGATCCCCGGAAAGACCACCTGGCGAGTAATCCTTTGCGTTCAAAATTCGAAAAGCAAGACCAAGTGTCCTCCATTAATGACCACCGTCGTAGGAAAATTTTTTGTTTTACGCCAAGTAAGTGATAAAAGCCATTTGATGGAATGAACCTACAGACCTTGTACTTAGAATTGAACAAACCACCTCCGCTTCCAGCATTATCACCCATCAGTGAGTTTCGCGCATGTTATAATAGGCAACAATGTTAGGTTAAATACGATTTTTGAGTTGGCATTCTACGTTTAATGCTTGGTTTCTTTTTAAATAATTGCAGAAATTTTGGTAATACATTCCTCTTCAATGGTTATTTTTATTCAAAACTTAAATTTCAGGAAGAGTATGACACAATACAAAACTGTTTGCAAAAGTACGCACACATTTTATAGCTGCGCGAAATAAGAACATTTAATATTTATTTTCATCGTAGAGTTTAATATTAATTCAAAAAGTGAAACAAACTTCGTACGATGAAATATTTCAGTCAAACATCAGTTATTGATACATCTTTTGTTTTTCAAAGAAATATATTAAAGCAATAAACAAATTCAAGCGCTTATTGTCCGCTTTTGAGTTCTTCTAAATTGCTGTGCATGGTTTGTTGAAAGATTAAAATTGTAATTTTTAATAAAATGTTTCAAAATCAAACGTTAATATGATTTAGAAGCAACAAGATAACAATGTGTTTCTTTTACAAAATTGGAGCTAATTTAAAAATTGCTTTAAGGATACGTAAGGATACGTAAAATGTTTTTTTTTTTTTTTTTGAAGTTAAAGTAATAATAGTGTCTTGTGTGAGATTCATTTTAACTAAGCATTAAGTTAACGCCCTTAAGGCTATGACAGAATCACATGTGATATACCCATGGATGCCCACCTCCTTTAAGAGCAAGGGCGCAACCCCCCCCCCCCCGCCCACCCTAAAAAGGAGAAAATTACTCCTTGAAACAACTCCCTCCTAAAAATTTTAATGGCGCAGTTTGCGTCCTGACCCCCCTTAGGTGGGCACCCCTGATATACCGACAGCCCAGTTATCCCATGCAAAGACTGCAGTTTTGTCCTTAAGATGAACTCATCAGTCTGGAATAGGGAATAACCGAGCTGATGGCAGATGACATACTGAGTATGCAACATATACATCTTTCCCCTCACTCCAGACGAAAAATTTAAAATTACTCACTTGCTTTGATAATATTTAAAGTAAACCAATATCACTGTGCGGCAAAAAAAAAAAAAAAAAAAAAAAAAACCCTTCAAAATGCTTCTGCATTATTCTGGCTGATTCTTATGTAATTTGGCCCCTGAATCCGAATATGCCCACCGTTTTCCCCCTACACGTAACAATTTTGTAGAAAGCCCCCTCCCCAGCAGTTTTTTTTTTTTTTTAGTTTTGCTCAGTTTCTGAGTTTTATTTTTATTTGGAGGCTAAAGGAGCATCCGCTAATATTATTTTGGATGGCAAGAGAGGCTCAAAGTTTAAAATTGTTAAACGACGATGGGGAAAGGCAACATAAAAATGTGGGGCTGCGCTTCTTACGCCCCTTCCTTCGATTGTGCAGGGGGTCCCACAGATGGATCGGGCTTACAGTTCCAAAATTTCAAATCGGGCCCTGGACATGCCCCCCCCCCCCCCCAAAAAAAAAAAAAATTTCAAAAATCATTAAAAAGTATCTTTTTATTCTGCATTTTTTTTTTTTTTTAAAGAAGATTAAAACTTTTTTTGCTGCAAAATCTATGAAAAGATTCGCTCCTATGATTACGCCCGAAAAAATTTTCCCGCTGTGAAAAAATAATTTAAAAAAATTGAAAACAATCTTGTGAGTGTCGCGTGTTGCATACGAGTCGCATGGCACTAAAACATACACTATTCTGGCTGATTCTTATGTAAAAGGACACCTTGAATACAAATATTTACAGAACGAAAAGTAGCAGTTTTTAAAACAAATTGTAAAATGTATGTTGTAGTGTATTTAAAAGATGAATATGATGACTGATTTTTTTTCTCCCGAATAATATTCCCTTAAGAATTTGATAATGCATATACCCATTTTATAACCACAAACTTAACGTTTAAGCAATAAAAAAAAATTGTATTCGTGTATTGGAGTATTGTTAAGAAATTCACCGAGCATATGTCCTCGTTCTAGGCGTTTTTAGATAATTACAATCAAAAAATAAATCCCCTCGCCGAATAATATGCAAAAGGCCAATGATTAAAGAATCGGCAGTGAGGCCGACTTCTATTCCGGCGGATTAATCGGTGCATTCAATAGATACACCGATTAATCGGCCGAAATAGCACCGACCTAAGATTAGGGGAAGAGGAAGTACTGTGAGACGGAAAATTTCAATCATTTTTACTTTCTTCTATATCTAATATATAGAAGAAAGTATTGGATTCGTGCAAATTTTCGAATTTCGAATTTTGACGGATTCGAACGTTTTGAGGTGTGCTGAGTACATTTCGACTATTTTTGGAAAATGTCTGTCTGTGTGTGTGTGTATGTGTGTGTGTGTGTATGTGTGTGTGTGTGTGTATGTGTGTGTATGTGTGTGTATGTGTGTGTGTGTATGTGTGTGTGTGTGTGTATGTGTGTGTATGTGTGTGTATGTGTGTGTGTGTCCGTGTGTCACGTCTGTGTGTGACCAGTGTTTTGTGGCCGCTCTACTGCAAAAACTACCGCATGAAATCGAACGAAATTTGGTACACATATGTGCCCCTATGGGAACTTGTGCCCATTGGTTTTTGGCACGAATTCCTCTAAGGGGGGTGGAGCAATAGGACGTTTTTTGAGTTAAGCGTGCTTGCTATTCCTCAGGAAATAATTGGCGGAACCAAACAAAATTTGGTCCATATATTGCCATTAACAGGAACAGGTGATGATTCAATTTTGGTGTCAATAACTCAAACGGGGGTTGAGCTATAGAACGTTTTTTGTCGTCAATAGTGACTGCTGTATCTTAAGAAATGATGAACGAAATGAAAGAAAGATTTATCGGCAAGTAGCCGTTAGTGGGTATAAGAGCTGATTTTATTTTGGTGTCAACAGCTAACTAGTATGTTGTGGCCATCACGAAACTTTCTTCTATATTTTTCTTTTTTTTTCTGATCCCTCCCCATGCTTGACGAGGAAGCAATATTCCCAACAAAAACAAAATTACACATGCAAAAACTTGACTACCATCCCAATGTCTGAATTATTGCAAAAGCAAAGCAAAGAGCGAAAATTGAAAGTTATTTTAAAAGCCTTGCTTGAATTAATTACAAATATTTTATTTGTTAACAAACATAAGATGGCAACAGTTAAAAATTTTAAATCATTGAGATAATATTTCCGATCATTTCCATTCAATTAAAATCACGAGAAATACGCAGACGACAATCTATTACGATTTATCTTTCTTATTGTTGCATTAATAAAGCTATTTTTATTCAAAAAAAAAAAATCAACACCTCTTGGAGCGATTGGCGTCAAAATTGAACCAAAGCCTGTTTACATATGGATTCACATATATTCCAAATTTCATCCAGAACGTAGCATTACTTCTTGAGATAGGGCACTCACAACGGAAAAAAAGAACGGGCGATTGCGCTACCCCCTTTTTAGCTGTTGACACCAAAATAAAATCAGCTCTTATACCCACTAAGGACTACTTGCCGATAAATTTTTCTTTCATTCTGTTCATTATTTCTTGAGATACAGCAGTCACAATTGACGACAAAAAACGTTCTATAGCTCAACCCCCGTTTGAGTTATTGACACCAAAATTGAATCAGCACCTGTTCCTGTTAATGGCAACATATGGACCAAATTTTGTCTGATTCCGCCAGTTACTTCCTGAGGAATAGCAAGCACGCGTAACTCAAAAAACGTCCCATTGCTCCACCCCCCTTGGAGGAATTCGCGCCAAAAACCAATGGGCACAAGTTCACATAGGGGCACATATGTGTACCAAATTTCGTTCGATTTCATGCGGTAGTTTTTGCTGTAGAGCGGCCACAAAAAACTGGTCACACACAGACGTGACACACACACACAGACAGACAGACATTTTCCAAAAATAGTCGAAATGGACTCAGCACACCTCAAAACGTTCGAATCCGTCAAAATTCGAAATTCGAAAATTTGCACGAATCCAATACTTTCTTCTATGTATTAGATATAGAAGAAAGTAAAAAGGGGGTAGCGCAGTCGGCCCGTTCTTTTTTTCCATTGTGAGTGCCCTATCTCAAGAAGTAATGCTACGTTCTGGTTGAAATTTGGAATATATGTGAATCCATATGTAAACAGGCTTTGGTTCAATTTTGACGCCAATCGCTCCAAGAGGTGTTGATTTTTTTTTTTTTTTTTTTGAATAAAAATAGCTTTATTAATGCAACAATAAGAAAGATAAATCGTAATAGATTGTCGTCTGCGTATTTCTCGTGATTTTAATTGAATGGAAATGATCGGAAATATTATCTCAATGATTTAAAATTTTTAACTGTTGCCATCTTATGTTTGTTAACAAATAAAATATTTGTAATTAATTCAAGCAAGGCTTTTAAAATAACTTTCAATTTTCGCTCTTTGCTTTGCTTTTGCAATAATTCAGACATTGGGATGGTCGTCAAGTTTTTGCATGTGTAATTTTGTTTTTGTTGGGAATATTGCTTCCTCGTCAAGCATGGGGAGGGATCAGAAAAAAAAGAAAAATATAGAAGAAAGTTTCGTGATGGCCACAACATACTAGTTTAATATGAAAAAACACTGAAATCAATTTCTTTTAAATTCTGTAATTCTTATGTTACTATAATAAGTATTATAAAAGTTGACTTAGAAAAATCAACAAATTCACGCAAAATAAAAACAAAATGCAATTTCGTCTCACTGTTCCCCCAGTGAGGGGGAAGAGTAAGACACAGTAAGTGGGAACGGTGAGACACATTTATCAAGCTAGCGAACATTAAATAAAGAATTAATTTTTTTTTTAATTTAAATATAGGGGAACCTTTACCACGCTTTCAGAAAGACATATTTGTAAATTTTATTTTGAAAATTTAAGTATTATATGATAGCACATAGGAGAGACTGGGGTTACTTGATCCCCACTTTAGTTTTCAATTTTTTTCCTCTGCTGTAAATTATCAGATTTTTTTTTTTTTAAGTACGTGTACAAAGGTAATTTTTTCCTCTATCTGACAGTACTTTTTTAGTTGAAATTAAACAGATAGTTTTGGTAGAATAATTATTTTTAATAATTTCATAAAAGAATCATGTATCCCCACACCATAGGATACATGATCCCTTCATGGGAGATACTTGATCCCACCGAGAAAATACGTAGACTTTTCATTAGATCAGAAATTTATTTAGGGATTTTAGTTTTCTACATAATGTTTCTAAAAAATAACACTATTTCTTATTTTCTTTTATTAAAACATAATAATGTGAACACAAAAAAGCATTGTTTTAAATTCCACTAGGACATTTGTAAAAAAAATGTCCGCAACTTTAATGAACTCTTATGATGCTTTTGATCAGTTACTTATTCTCCAATACATTATATTTTACAATGACCAATATATTCTTTTCTAATAATAAAGAGTCTCTCTGTCCGGATCTCTTTCTGTCTGTCAGCATCTTTGTGACGCGCATAGCGCCTAGACCGTTAGGCCAATTTTCATGAAATTTGGCACAGAATTAGTTTGTAGCATCGGGGTGTTCACCTCGAAGCGATTTTTCGAAAATTCGATTTTGTTCTTTTTCTATTCCAGTTTTAAGAATATTTTCCCGAGCAAAATTATCATAAGATGGACCACCAAGTTATCACAACGTGGAACCGTAACATGGGCAAGCCAATTGGCAAGAAATTCACCACACATTATTTGTACATATACAGGCGAACCAAAAGACCTTTTAATTTTCTACTACAGGCAAAGCCGTGAGGGTGCCACTAGTTTATAAATAAAACTAACAATTTTTTTAAAGTAGCTTAAAGAAGCTACACGAATAAAAATAAAAAATAAGATGACAAGCACAAAAATTAATTTACTTGCTTCTTGTCTTGCAATAGTAAAATTAAGAGTTTTATCAATTGAATTAATTTTAAAAAAGAAGGAAGATAAATGTTAGTATCAGTATACTTATAAAAAAGAAGAAAAAGCCTAGTATATTCTTTTAAAACCTGAAAAGTCAAATGCAAACAATTCGTTTGTTGTAGTTCTTAAAGTTCCGCTCAACCCAACTGGATATAAGCAGCTTACCACATTCATTCTCATTTACTACACTTTTATCAGAACTTATTTCAAACTCTAGAAATCCAATTTTGCATTCTATCCGCTAATGGGTCTACATAATGGGAAACTCACTTTTTTGTTGCAAAAAAAAAAATCTAACTATAGTAAAATCATTTTTTTCATTCAAACAAGGATTTGTCATCTATTTCAACTTGTTCAAGCTCATTTGGCTGATCCTTATATATTATTTCTGTAGCCTGTTTTTGGTTTCTACGCGAGATTTTCCTCAATTCTTAATCGATTTCTTTGATATACACCTTATTTTAAAGCTTATCGTGCAGGCTACTGACGAAAAATAAACCCACGGTCTAAAATTGTTTTTTCGAGCAAAAAAACCTGTATTAAAGAACCAGAATGAGGTTTTCGGTTAAATTTATAACTTTAACTTGCACTGTTACAGATAGAGCTGAATAGCTTGATCGGCAGAGCGCTCGACAGGTAAGCAGGAGAATGCGTGTTCGGGCCCACGTCCGGACAATCTGCATCAAAAAATTAGAAAAATATCGCGGATTACATCAGTAATGTATAACAAATATGAGGGAACACATGAGGTAGAAACGCTCCTAGCTGTTATGAAAACTTGATGCTAAATTGATACTCAATTGTAAGGTTTCTTTTTTTTTTTTAAGCTTTGGCTCCGGGAAGAGAATTAAAGCATAATGTAAGCGAAGATATAAGTTTCAGGTTTAAGATTTCAGAGTACATTGGAATTGTTTTTTGTTCAGTAAAATATAATAAATCGTATGTTGAAATATATTCTTCTAATGAGTTTTTGACTCTTTGTACAAATAAAAAAAATACTACCTCAATTTAAAGGGAAATATATATATTTTTCTTCTTTTTGCAAAAAAAAAACAAATAGCGTATCACATTTTTACTACATTCGAAAAGCTACGCTTAAAAAAGAACTTAGTTCAAAATATTTTGTATTTTAACCGTGCTGTTAAATGATAAACACGTGCTGCCATCTAAGCCAAAACGGTTCCAGCAGTCTGCGATAACAAATTGTAAAAATTTTCAAAAATAAAAACACTTCTCTTTAATATCTTATCCTATGTATTATTTCTGTGTATTATTTTTCCGTCAGTATGCGAGATCTTTCTTATCTTTTGAAGAAATCCCCCCATTTTAAAAGTCATGACAAAAACAGATTTACGGTCAAAAAATCAAGTTTTCGGAAACGCCCCTTGCTGTTGCAAAACCTTGATGCAGCTTGTACTTCTTATGCAAATTTTTTTTTTAAAGCAAAGTTCTAATACAATTTTCCAATTTTTTGTGTCGCTTTTGGCAAGGGAAAAAAAATTAACCTATGTCTTTTTTTAAACAAAGCTTAAAAGCACTAGACTTAGTTGTTCGGTTAAATTGATAAGTGTTTTTCGGTAGAGCGTTCGGTTATAAACTATTTGAACTTCGGGCAAGCTCGGGCTGTCCGACATAATAGCAAATTCACATTAATATTACGCATTACATGTACTCATAACATACAACAGATAACACACGTAATAAAATAAATGCAGTGGGAATGCTACTTGGTGTTTCTACTCCTTTATGCAGGCTACAGTTATCATTCAGATAAGTTGACTGTTAATAGAAGGGTGTTCTTCCTCTTTTTTAAAGCTTTGACTCCGTCCAGACCACTAAGCATAATGTAAGCATAACAAAAGTATTAGATATACCACAAGGGAATCCTTTTTTGTGCAGAAAGACGTTTTCATTGTATGCTGAAATGTAAATTTTTCTAATAGCAGTGTTCGAACTTTTTTACAAATGAAAAAATACTACGCCAAATAAAAACTACGAGCTTCACCCAGTAAATCTTTAATTATTTATTCGAATACGATATGAAACATTAAAATTATTATCAACTTCATTAGTAAGAAATCATTTTCTACTCCTCTGCTTTCGGCTGAAAAAAAAAAAAAATTGTCTACGTTCGAAAAATTACACTTAAAAATGGACTCAGTTCAACTGGTTTTGGTTTTGAATTTTAAGTGTTCGATTAAAAGAGAAACATGTGTGGGCATTTAAGCCGTAACGGTTAAAGCAGCCAACTAGGTGAAATATTTCAATATTAAAAAATAAAAACACTTATTTCAATCCAATTTATTACTTCTCTAGAATGTTTGTTTTAATCGCTACGTGAGATCTTCGTCATTCTTTAATCAAATTCCATGCTTTACGAATAATTTTAAATCGTATCATGCTGCCCAATGACAAAACATAGACGCATGATCTTATTATTTTTTTTCGGCAAAAAGCTTTTTTGCTGTTTTTTACTACGCATTCCTTCAATGAATAGCAATCGAAAAGGAAGGTGCAATTGCTAGGTTTGTTGGGATTTCGGGCTGTTAATCAGAATGGCGCCAATTCGAATCCGTGCCAATAAATATCTCTATAATGTTTCTTTTTTTCCGTCAGAAGCTCATATGGGCTGGACCGTATTTGCCACAACCTGTTTTTTCACATGCACAATTACTGCTTTTTGTCACTCAGCCACACTTTTAATGATATTTATGTTTCCATTGAAAATACGTGCAACCAAATTGTGAGCGATGATCAAATTATCACAACGTTGTAATTAACGAGGTTTTGTTACTGATGTCTTCTAATTACATGCCTTCTCTCGTGCGCTTACTTTTTTCCGTTTACTTTTTTTCGGTTCTTTTTTATAATGTTCTTCCTTTGAAATTTTTAAAATGCGAAATGCTTTATGAAACGATTCGAAGTTCAGTGCGGAGTTCCGCACGGGTCTACTAGTATAAACATATTTTCAAAAATAATACAAATCAGATCAAAGGTCTCCCACCCACCTAATCTCCCCCCCCCCCGCATCGCCTCTGGGCACAATAGGATTTAGTCCCCATGGGCTGTTGTGCCGCTGAGTTTAGTTTAGTTTAGTTGCCTGTGTAATATCAAAATATTGCAGCCTCTGGCTTCTCTTTATGAAATACTAGTAACAAATATAAATGAATAAAAAAAGCAACCTACTGAAAACTAGGTTGCTTTTTTCATTACTTGCATTTGTTACTTACTAGTATTGCATGAAGAAAATTAATTAACCTTGGGAGTGTCACTAAACGCATGACAGTAATCAAAATTCACCATATCAATAACCAGTCGCCATATTGTCAGTGAGGGATCGTGTCGCACGTTACCAGCATGCGACAAATGCAGGTAGCGTTTTCACTTCCTGAACTTTTTGTTTACGAAGTCTACTAATTCGATTTTCATCTCTAACATGTTGTATTTGTTTTTGTCGTGATTCAGCAGACTGAGTTTCGTGAAGTGTACTTTCTTGAAGAGCTTTTTACTTCCTTTTACAAAAAAGGAAGTATTGTATTCGCGAAAAAATTTTCACTCAAAAATTGACCTTAATTTCCAATTTACTCGCCCCGAATGAATGTTGAGTTCTTTTTTTTTTCCGACTCGACCACATGTGGATAAGTACCTAAGAACGTATAGACACGTGAAACATCAGCTCGTTTAGTTTTGCAAGAAAGATTTGATTGACGACGTTTCTGAGCTCGCGTCATCATGAGTTACACAGACTGTTTATATAGCTGTGGTTGACTTAAGTTCGCGCTTTTTTGCTAAAGGTCAAGCATATGTAGCTTTAAGCTGAGTTAGGTCCCTAAAGGGACTAATAATCAGTAGTTTAGACCACCGCAAGTTACTAAATAATCCTTACGTTATAAACTCTATCTCTCTCTCTCTTAAAAAATAAAAAATAAATAAATAAATAAAAAATGAAAAAACTAGATTGTGAAATCGATTGTCTTATAACCATAATAACTAAGTCAATGAAAATTTACTAAAAAGTGTAAAATAAAAAAATAATCATTAAATAAAAACAAAAAACCCAAAAAACTAAAAAGAAAAAAAAAATAAGCCCAGTAATTTAAAATGTTATTAAGTACTACTGAATAACTTCGCCATTAAAATAGTTTTATAATCGATACACACATAAAACAAATCATAAATTCAAAAGCAGAATAGAAGGATCAATAGTCGGGGCTCATTCCTCTTTGACAAACCAAGAAACCCCATAAAGTTTGAATGGGCCTCGACTGTTGATCCTTTTATTCTGCTTTTGAATTGATGATTTGTCTTATGTGTGTATCTATTATAAAACTTATTTCAATGGCTTAGTTGTTCAGTAGTACTTTTTAACATTTAAAATTACTGGGCTTATATTTTTTTTCTTTTTAGTTCTATTTGGTTTTTTTGCGCAGTCGGGTTTTTTGTTTTTATTTAATAATTATTTTTTCATTTATTGAAAATTTCTTAGGGTCTACCAAATTTGCTTTATCCTAAGGCATATCGCCATGAAAACTTTCAATTTTAAGTTGATTTTTTTTTCTGTGCAAGTAGGGAAGGAAATAATGAAAATTTTAGGAATTTTAGGACAAAACTCAAATTTTCTGGAATTTTATTCACAAAATTACAAAATTTAGGATTTTTACAACTCCCACCCCTGCTGTAGTGTTGATTATTTTACGCAGCACGGAACAAGTGAAAGGAAAATTCAAGCTACGTAAAATAAACAGCTTTACAGACACAGAAGCAACCTTGGGAAGTTCATCCTATGGTTAATAAGTTCATTACTTTTCAATATTTTGACGTTGATGAAAAAAGTGGCACAAATATGCGGCAGTGTGTAATCTTACCCCATTAATTTTACTTTTTTAAACAGAAAATTGGTGGAAAATGCGTCGGGAATTAGGGTACTTAATTTTGCAAAGCAAAAAAAAAAAAAAAAAAATTCTTCATTTAATCAATTTTTCATGAATTTTTGTTAGTTTCGAAATTTCCTGATATTTCTCATGATTTCTTTGATTGAAACTTCTCTGACTTCTCTGATCTGTCGCCATTCTGTGCATAATAAATTCTAAAAATGTTTTAGTGCTGGAACTAAATTTACAGCAATTAATTGATTCAATTAGAAGATTTTTGAATTGTCAAAAAAGAATCTAAAAACAATGATGATTAATTATTAACATTCCAAGTGAAGTAAAGCAAGGGGGAAAATAACTTTCACATTAAAAATACGAAAAATTGAAACATTAATAGAAATTAATTGGAATAGTTTCGTACAGGTTCGTAACCAAGGACAGTCCAAGGGAGGTGCCGCCTGCCGTAGGAAATTTTCTGCTTCCACTAAACAAATATTTAAAAAAAATAAGTTGAAAGAAATATTCTTTATTACTGTATTAAATTAAGATATGTGAGGGGTTTTTGAGCACTCACGATTGCTTATTGTTCTCATTTGACCGTTTTTGAGGTTCGTGCCTTTTTCAACTTGAACCAGAAGCCTCTGCAGCACCACCGCCCACCGTCCTCTGCAGGCGCGGCTGCTTCAGTCCTGAGCCATCCGCTTCTCCTGGTCGGAGGCGTCCATGTCCTACACACACGCACGCTCACACACATACACACTTACGCCTACGTGCATACACACAGGTCTAAACACAAGCCTACACAGTTACACACACAACTATGCACACGTAACCGCCCAGGAGGAGAGGCAGGCTTGGGAGGGGGGGGGTGACAGGAGCTGTTTCTAGAAACAATAACTCCAATGAGTAGGGTCCTGTCTCAGTTCGTGATTGCGAAAAACATAATTTGAATTCAAAATTTCAGAATTCAAATTAATTTTCTTTTTTTTTTAAATTTATTTTTATTTTTTGAAAAAATAAATTCAACAGAAGTATTTCGATATAATATGTTCAAAGAAACGCATCCAAATGCTGGAAATTTTTTTACTGGGTCTCGGAGGGGCTTGTACTTTATACAACTGAAAATGTTAGGCTAGAAATTGAAAATTTCTCTATAGAAAACTAAAGCAGCCAAATGGTTTTAAAAGGGGGGGGGCGGTATTCCACAATATATTTATCATTTATTAAAATAAAAGGAGACAGGAAGGTTGGGAAAGGTAGGGTGTTCTTGAAGTTTTAATCCCTTCATTTTAAGTCACCAAAGGTAGCCTAGCCAGAAGTGAGCTATTTCAACTTTGGTTTTTGGAAGAATTTCGGAGGAGAGTTCCCGAGCCCCATCCTTTCCTTTAACGTCAAAAAAGAAGTTACACTAAGCATATTTATAGATCTTCCAATTTCGAAAAACTTCCAGCAGAGAGTGCTGCAGCTACCTTAACCCCATCATTAAAGAAATTTCACTTTCAGGACTTCCAATTTCGAAACGATCTTGAAAATTCCCCGAATTCCCCTCACCTGATTACCACCAAAGATTGTAAATGATTGTTTCTAGGGCCTCAATTTCAAACTTCCTCCCTGTGTTATATCATCGAGTATCGATAGTTTCGTATCAGAAATTTCGATCTTGAAAAATTGGTGAGAGATGGTCCTCTGAAATTCTCTTCAAAGCAATCACCAAAGGTAGTTCAAAACTGAATTTTTCAGCTTACAACTTCTAAATTTTCCAGAGAAGCGTCACCGATTCTTTTCACTATATAGCTTTTTTTTTTTTTTTTTTTTTGCTTTAATTTCAAAAAAATTTTGGGCGAAAGCTCTCAAAAACTGCATCTCTAAACATAACCGAAGATCGACGAAAATTACATTTTCGGAACTTCAATTTCGAAAAACAGCCGGACCCCTATTGTTAGCAAAGATGTCTGTCTAACAATCGCGTTTTTGCGATTTTGATTTCAGAAAAAACAGGTTCGAGGGATAATTTCCGAACCTCTGCTCCTCCTAACATCACTAAAGATCGCCTAAAACTTAATTTTTAAAACGACATCTTAACGACGACTAATTTAAATGTTTCCTTTTAAACATTTAAAAAGAAATAGAGGGGGCGATGCTATTGAATTACACTGCCGACGGCCGATGCAAACTTACCAATTCGCCGTGAGCGACGAAGCAACCGCCGCAGAGGCTGAACCCCCGAGTATATTAATAAAAATTGATGTCAATAGAAATTAATAACATTGCAGCAAAGACTTGATTCAAAACTAGCCACTTTATTGCCCCCCCCCCCCCTTTTTTTGCCAGTCCAAAACATTTTTCGACCTATTCAGGACATTCGGGCTGGCTACGGCCCTGCATAAATGGTCCAATTTCTACAGAAGTTCTGTAACAATTGATACAGCGTCTGAAACTTGCATTTCTTCTTTGATATTTTGCCTAAAAACAATAGCTGTGAACGATAAGATAGGAGAAAGGTTTCGCTAGGGTATCTTTACAATGGAACACAGATATCGGAGTCATTGAGCTGAGTTGATGCTCGTTAAATACCAGAGGCGGCGATTGGAGCTTATAAGTGGGGAGGGGGGGGGGGCAAAAAAAAAAAGGCAACTAAAAGGCATAGGTCTTTGAGCAGCAGCAAAAAAAAAAAAAAAAAAAGTACAAAATTTTGTTAGGGCTATTTTTGAGAGTAAATCAGAGGTAATTGATGTAGATCTAACAACTTAACTTACGTTTTCCTTATGCTTTTGATGAATTATGTACGCAATAACCTTCCCCGAAGAAATACTTATTAGACTTACATTTAACCCAAAAGTATTTTGAGAAGTTCCAAACACTTGGTAATAATTTCAGTAAATAAGTATGGTTTGTAAAAGTAAAACAATTGATTTACTAATATCTAAACAATGAACATATAAACTAAAAGTTACTGCTTGTGCTAAATAATATTTCGTAAACAGATATAAAAAATAAAACAAATAATTATGTTCCGAAAATTTTGACATTTTCAGCTTTTTTTTTTATATTTCTAGTTTTTATTTCTAAATTAGAAAACAAAATAAATTAACCATAAAAAGTGGGAAGGGGGCGATTTCCCCCCTCCCCCCACTAATCGCCGCCAATGTCAAACAGTGCTAACTATTACAGGATATGATTCTTCTTTGCCGCACAAGATGTACTCGAAAATAAAGCGTTTGCAAAAAAAAATTGTTTATTGCAGTAATAGGCTAAAAGCAACTGCAACTATTTGAAAACTAAACATTGTTTAACGAAATAGGGCCTACTTATTTACATTTATTGCGTAAGGTTTTTTAAAAAAGTTACCTTCAGATCAATGTGTGGTTGTTGCGCATCTTTCAACTGTGAGCTTTTGTGTTATTTTAAAAACTAATATAAAAAATAATTTACAAATTCATTTTTTTCAACCTAAAATTACTCAGAATGCAGATAAAAAGTTCTTTTTTGTTGCATAGAGTTATCAGTCGTCAAAAGATTTATGCTTCTCAAAACTAAAACAAAAAACACCTTAATTTCTATCGTTATTCACTTTTCCACAGTCTCTCTAAAAATGAAACATCAATAAATTTTTAAAGAAAAAGTTTTACGTTTGAGACCAATGAAGTTAAAAGGCTGTATTTCTCAAATACTGTAAGACAAAAGAAAATTGAAATACTTCTTTATCTTTTTAAAAAATGTTTATGAAAAAGTAGGGGAAGTGTAGGTGCAACAAAACACGAAATTTCAATAAAACTTTTTATCATTAAAAAACATAGAAATTAAATTCTTTCAAATGGTACAATATTTGTTACAGTAATAGATATTATAGGTACAATATTAATTACTGTAATAGATATTATAAAAGTGAATCTAGAAAAAATTTCAAATCCACAAAAACGAGAGAAAAAAATGAAAATGAAACACAATTTTGTCTCACTGTTTCCCTTGTAAGTGGGAACAGTGAGACACACATTTTTTGAATTAGCGAACAATGAAAGAATCTAGATTTACCTGAAACAATAAAACAATACGAATAATTGTTGTCTTTTGGTTTTGGTATAAGCAATTCATTGCCTTTAGCATGATAAATTTCATGTCGTCTTGATACACAGTAGTGAACACATATTTGTTTGGGACTCGGATAAAATGATTTAGATGATTCTGGATTAGTAAAATGACCTAAAGTGTCATCTTGTGATGTAACATTGGCTCAAATGCTTTCACTGTAGCCTTTGTCTAGTATCTATACAACAGCTTCTTTCCCGTCTGCTTCAGAAAATCTCACAAATACATTACTCTCATCTGCAGGTATAATAACAAAAAAAAAAAAAAAATCCCGTGTGATGTCGTTTTGAGCAAAATGCAATTAAAAACCATGAATTTTAAAAAATATCAGGCCCCTTTTCTCTCAAAAGCAAGTAAACCCGATAAAAATTTTATGAAACATATTATCTTCAGGGTATAAATTTTCAGTTTATGCTAAATTTATTTTGGGGTGTTGCTTTTTGGCGGAAATAATCAAGATTAAAACCGCACGAAAACGGATTGAAAACTATACTTTGCGGCCGCGTAACGAAAGAAAGCAACAATCCCCAACCAAAACAACTATGAAGTAATCATTACCGAACACAATACAATCAATAAATATAAACATAACAGTGAAGTGGATTGCTGTAAAGGACATCAGCGCGCTGAAGTGCTCTTTGCTGTCCTTTTTCCAAACGAGCAGATGTGTGCATCACATGACTTCATTTTACTCCAATTTAAAGATAATAGTGTCTCGGAGTGAGAAAAAAAAAACACTTTAAATACTTTCATTCCAAGTCTGTTGCGAACCGAAGCAGAGAAAACGTTTTATACAGATAAATTTTCCCAATATTGGCAGTTTTAATGTGATTCAATGGTTAACTCTCTAAATATGGCCAAATTGAAACCAAATTTCAAAAAAAAAAAAAAAAAAACCCACCAAATTCGTCGCCAAATTGGCGACAAAACTTGGCGACCAAAAGCTTGGCGATATATTGCCAAGTGTTGGTCAAATTATAGCACCGCTTGAGTTTACATTGAAATTAAAAATGATTTTACCCCAAAAAGGTGTAAAAGACCCCCTTTGGAACATCCGAATGCAACCAAAAGAGAAGGTGCACAACTAGACCCCACTTGGAGTTTATGTACCAAATTTCAACTTTCTAGGACATAACGTTCTTGAGTTATGTTAGATACATACACGCATACACACATACACACATACGCACGTACATACAGACGTCATGAGAAAACTCGTTGTAATTAACTCGGGGTCGTCAAAATGCATTCTTCAGGTGTCTATACGTTCTTAGGCATGTATCCACGTGTGGTCGGGTTGAAAAAAAGAATCAATATTCATTCGGGAGCGAGCAAAATGGAAATTAAGGCCGACTTTTGAGTGAAAATTTTTTCGCGAATACAATACTTCCTTTTTTGTAAAAAGAAGTAAAAAGCGTTGCAAAACCTCAAATTTTGGGAATTTATACTGAGCGAACAAACATTTTTGGAAGGCTGAAAATGTCAGAATATTCACTTCTCATTACCAACTTTCACAAATCAAATGAATAAATAAATAAATAAATATAACTGCCAAAGTTGCCTCTTTATGGCTTGTTTTTATAATAATGTCCCTTAAACCGAATCTCTTTAAGAGTTAAGTAAATAAAAAAGCATTTATGCTTTGAGTGATGTGAGTGTTATACATCGTCAGGGGGATATCGACATATGCAGACCATGGTCAAAAATAAAAAGTTTGGGAAACTGTTTTTAGGTTAGGTAAGTATATCCAACTAAACTTTATCGATGGAACAACATTTTGATTTTTCTCATCATCAACTAATTAACGATATTTATAGGCACTCTCCTCTCATATGTTCTATTCAAGGGATGGAGGCCTCCTTCCTGGTGTATCTTGGACAAAGCGACAGTCATTCTTCATCCTTGCTGCACAGGTGTGTAACGGTGTTAATGTCCCATCGAAAACAGATTTTTCTGTTTTTGTGCTTCTCAATACTGAATATGAACAGCACCAAGAGAGCTACTGGTTTTGAAGTTACAACTTAACATTTACCGCTGCTCAATGGCTGCAGCTAAGGCAGACTTACAAGCCATACCGAACAGCTCGGTTACACCTTAAAGAGACACTTATTTTTGGGTTCATCAGCTTTTGAATAGCTATAATCAATCTGCAGGCAAATAACTTTAAAAACCGTTGCGTATATCTTCACACTGGTGCAAACCTCTCGCTGGTGTACAAAAATGTTTTTAGCTATCAGTGTGAAGATGCACTTATATGTGATTGCCTGCACCTCAAGTATGGGTTATTTCAGACTGATGAGTCCAAAATGAGAGCAAAACAGCAATCTCTGAATGCTGTAACTGAAATGTTCCTTATTGCTTGCATTTCTGAATTTGTTTTGCTACATTTTTTTTTTTTTTTCATGACAGGAACTTAATCTGAAAATTCTTATCAATATTTTCCTACCTTTTGAAAAATTTCTTTTTTCTTATCTTATTCTTCGCACGATTCAATTGACTTATTTTAAAGCAATCGAAGAATTGCTTATTGCTCTCACTAGACTAAAGTTGATGTTCCTGTGATTTTTGGAGCTCGGCCTCTATGAGCATCACGGCACTACCATCCACCAGCCCCTGCAAGTGCTGCTCCTCTGGTCTTGGGCTTCTATGGGTAGCACTGTCCCCCGGAATCTGCTCCTCCTGGGCGGTGTCGTCTATGGCTTGCACACAGGGTTGTGCACAGAAATTTTGGGGCCCGTCAAAAATGACTTTTACGGACCCCCTCCATAGTATTCACCGCTACATCCCTACATATATTTCACTCCTCATTTAACAATTTTTGGGCCCCTTTCAGGCTTGGGCCCGGGCCAACAGGCGTCCCTTCTCCTCGCTGTGCACGCCCATACCTACACAAAAGCCTACACTCAAACATCGCGCGCGCGCGTCTACGCACACTAACACACGTAATTCTACACACACGCATGTAGCGCATCTACACACACGCATGCGCCTACACACGAGCACATGCCAACACACATACCCATGTGCCTATACACACGCCACCACCCAGGAGGAGGGGCATAATTTAGGCCCCTAGACCAAAGGACATGGACGCCACCGCTCAGAAGGAGGGACATGCTCCCTGAAGTTTCTTGTATGCTGGATGCTGTTTTTGTCAAGAGAATTGTGTAAATTTTCCGGCGGACGAGAACCGTTTGTAGAAACAATAAACCCAACGAGTTTGCACCTCATGATTGCAAAAAAAAACATAATTTGAGTTCAAGACATTAAAATTCAAATTATTATTTTTTTCTTTTTTGACAATGAGTTTAATTTCTCGCTTTTCTAAATGAGTGTTTTTTGTTTTTCCCTTTTATAGATGGTGTGTGAATTAAGGAGAGGGTATCCAACTTTAAATTCTGGTACTTTTTCAATGAAATACAGGTAATACATTTTTGTTATCTTCCGTAAATAATTTCTAATATATTTCTCGTGGCTGTACGTTCTGGTACGTATTTTAATTCACATACGTACTGTAGACGGATATATTGATCAATCGAATGCTTTTAAGTAAAAGTTAGTTGACAAATATTTCGCTTTTTATAACTTTAGGTAGAACTCTGATGTAACAATTTTCAATAATATTGTATTTGAAACAAAATGAAGGCTAAAACATGCCTTTTTTTAAGTCTTGATTTTGCAAATTATTTAGCGAAATTCAGCTTCAAGTTTTTTGCTACTCATAATACGGCGACTCAAAGCCAGGAGTAAGGAAAGTATAGAAACAAAATAAAATGTAATGTGAATTATTTTATTTTTTTTAATGTTAAATCACAATATCAAACTTTTCAGACAAATCTCTTAGACATGTATATCTGTTTCTCAATGTTTTGAACAAAAATTGTCAATTAAGTTGAGTCTATAGCTGTCCCATGTTTAAGAGATCCTAAACCTAACAGTCTCAAAATTTAGGACAAAATTACATCAGACCTTTTTTTAATTAACTTTTTAAGCTAAAATTTCACATTATCTAATAAGTAGATAAAGATGAAGCTCGTTCCGATCCTTATATATTATTTCTGTAACCTGTTTTTGGTTTCTACGCGAGATTTTCCTCGATTCTTGATCGATTTCTTTGATTTACAACTTATTTTAAAGCTTATCGTGCACGCTACTGACGAAAAATAGACCCACCGTCTAAAAATTGTTTTTTTTTCGAGAAAAAAAACCTGTTTTAAAGAACCAGAAAGAGTTTCGGTTAAATTTATAACTTTAACTTGCACTTTGACCGACAGAGCTAAATAGCTTGATCGGCAGAACGTTCGACTGGTAACCAGGAGAATAGGTGTTCGGTCTCAAGTCCGGACAATCTGCATCGAAAAATTAGAAAAATATCGCGCATTAAGTGAACAGTGAATAACAAATATGAGGAAGTAGAGTAGATGAGAAGGAGACACTCCTTGCGGTTATGAAAACTTGATGCAAAATGGAGCTAAATTGATTTTTAAATGTGAGGCTTTTTTTTTATTTCTAAAAAAGCTTTTACACCGGTAAGAAAATTAAAGCATAATGTAAGCGAAAATAAAGGTATCAGGTTTAAGATTTCAGACTACAATGGAATTGTTTATTGTTCAGAAAAATATAATAAATCGTATATTGAAATATAGATTCTTCTAATGAGTTTTTGACTCTTTGTACAGATAACAAAATTACTACCTCAATTTGAAGGGTAATATATATATATATATTGTTTCTTCTTTTTGCAAAAAACAAATAGCTTATCACATTTTTACTACATTCGAAAAGCTACGCTTAAAAAAGAACTTAGTTCAAATTATTTTGTATTTTAACCGTGCTGTTAAATGATGAACACGTGCTGCCATCTAAGTTATAACGGTTCAAACAGCCTGCAATAACAAATTGTAAAAATTTTCAAAAATAAAAACACTTCTCGGTTAAAAAAAAAAAAAAAAAAATTAAAATTACCTGTGTTTTTTTTTCCGTATAGCATTCGGCTATAAACTGTCTGAACTTCGGGCCAGTTCGGGCTGTCCGATATAATAGTAAATTTACAGTAATATTACGCATTACATGTACTCATAACATACAACAGATAACACACGTAATAAAATAAATGCAGTGGGAATGCTATTTGGTGTTTCGACTTCTTTATGCAGGCTACAGTTATCATTCAGATAAGTTGACTGCTAATCGAAGGGTGTTCTTCCCCTTTTTTTAAGCCTTGACTCCATCCAGACCACTGAGCATAATGTATGCATAAAAAAAGTACTAGATATACCTCAAGGGAATCCTTTTTGTGCAGAAAAACATATTCAATGTATGCTGAAATGTAGATTTTTCTAATAGTAGTGTTCGAACTTTTGTACAAATGAAAAAATACTACGCCAAATTAAAACTACGAGTTTCAACCAGTAAATCTTTAATTATTTATTCGAATACGATATAAAACATTAAAATTATTATCAACTTCATTAGTAAGAAATCATTTTCTACTCCTCTGCTTTCGGCTGAAAAAAAAAAAAAAAAAAAACATTTTGTCTACGTTCGAAAAATTACACTTAAAAAACGGACTCAGTTCAACTGGTTTTGGTTTTGAATTTTAAGTGTTCGATTAAAAGAAAAACAAGTGCGGGCTTTTAAGCCGTACAGGTTAAAGAAGCTTGCTATGGGAAATAGTTGAATATTCAAAAATAGAAACACTGATTTTTTCAACCGAATTTATTACTTCTGTAGAAAGTTTGTTTCATTCGCTACGTGAGATCTTCCTCATTCTTTAATCAAATTCCATGTTTTACGAATAATTTTAAATCGTATCATGCTGGCTAATGACAAAACATAGACGCATGATCTTATTATATTTTTTTCGGCGAAAAACTTTTTTACTGTATTTTATTACGCATTCCTTCAATAAATAGCACTCGAAAAGGAAGGCGCAGTTGCTAGGTTTGTTGGAGCGTCGTTCTGTTAATCAGAATGGCGCCAGTTCGAATCCGTGCCACTAAATATCTCTTTAATGTTTCTTTTTTTTCCGTCAGATGCTCACATGGGCAGGACTGTATTTGCCACAACCTTTTTTTTACATGCAAAATTACTGATTTTTCACGTGTCACTCAGTCACACTTTTAATGATATTTATATTTGCATTGAAAATACGTACAACCAAAAGGGGAGCGATGATCAAATTATCACAACGTTGTATTTAATGAGGTTTTGTTACTGATGTCTTCAAATTACATGCCTTCTCTTGTGCGCTTACTTTTCTCCGTTTACTTTTTTCGGTTTTTCTTCATAATATTCTTTCTTTTAAATTTTCAAAGAGCGAAATGCCTTATGAAACGATTCGAAGTACAGTGCGGAGTTCCGCACGGGTCGACTAGTCAGAACATAATTCATCAGGGGTCAATCCATGTGAAATCATATAGTCAACTTTGAGGCTCCATATCTCTAAAACTATTAAGGGATCAAATATAAAATTTTTGCCACATATTTACTACTATATAAAGGGTGTACAGTTAAATTTTCAGATTTTCGTTCAGTCGCTTTTCGGATATTGAATCTTAAATTTAGCATTTTTTTCTCGAAGATGGCAAGTTTGACTAACTATATGAAAAATTGACTTGCTTCAGACGTTTCATACTGCTTCTGAGAATAGTGCTATAAAATATCTATTCAAGGGGAAAAAAGTAAGATTGAGTCTTATTTCCTTCCACTAATATTTTTGTGCTAAAAATGTAAAATTTTACACGGAAAATCTTATTTTTAAGAAAATGTTACCCAAATTTGTTAAAACTTGCCATTAAAATAACTAATATAGAAATTTAGGCCATTTTCTGCTCTCTAAATGTTTTTAAATAATTTTGATATGTTCATAAATAAAAAAGCTGTAAGAGTTTTAGGTACTATTTTCATGAAAAGCCGACTCCGCAGATACTAAAAGTGGTTGCCAAAAAAATTTCTGAAGGTTTAAAAATTTTTAAACTACTGTTTCAAACTCACAATATAACAGTTAAATAACAGGCAAAAACATTTAAAAATCAAAAATAGTGAGCAACATTTTTTTCTTTCCTTATGATTTCACATGGAGTGACCT
The DNA here is from genome assembly GCF_026930045.1 of Uloborus diversus. Classification (NCBI taxonomy): domain Eukaryota; kingdom Metazoa; phylum Arthropoda; class Arachnida; order Araneae; family Uloboridae; genus Uloborus; species Uloborus diversus. The sequence continues at coordinate 121,926,569 of NC_072737.1, read as the reverse complement.
CAGTAAAGTTAGTTTATGTTTAGATGTTTGAGGTGTTATGTGGGTTACACGTGCGAACTGATATTTTAATTCTGAAGCATATTTACTGCAGTGATTATTTAAATACTAGCCTGCGTGCCCGGCGTTGCACGGGCTACTTAAAAAATGAAAGAGCTGTTCAATTGATGTTATTGTATTATTCTGACATCAGTTTCTAAAGCGCTAAGGAGTAAATAATTACGCGTAATGCAAGGTTTGCAAAACACCAGTAGAGCATATTTTTGGCAAAAACCTCTTTAACGTTAATCATATTTATCAATAATACAAGTTATGAGTATTTTCAATTAGCACAAAAGATGAAAATATATGCATTCTCAACTATAATATGTGCTCACTTTAAACTGAATTAAATATGATAGAATATATCTGAAATAGTTATGTACAATTACAATCAGCTTTTTACATAAAATGATACACACTTTTTTGTTGATTACGTGAAACTAAAGCACCAAGACTTATTAAATACCAATAATAAGCATTAATTTAATATCAAGCCATCAGATTCCAATTAAGCTTTAGTTAAAATCCTTAAAAACAATCTTTTTTGTTCAACTCTGTTTCACTTAAAGAAATCCAATCAATCTTAATTTAACGTGTTCTTTTAACGATACAAACTGTATTGCAAAAATCGAAACAGGAAGGAAAAAGAGATTTATTACAATTCGAAAACTCACCCATATGACGGAAAAAAGTCCAACAAAATAAACATAATTAGTCGCACATCCTAAATGTATCCAAATATGAGGCCGGTGAATGATAAACTTACACTTCAATCAGTAAACATTACTAAAGAAACATTTTTCATATGCTGAAAAGAGTTAAGAACGTTGAATGTGAAAAAATAAGAAAGGACAGACGATAAATGTCCGAATAGAGCAACCAATTTTAAACTAATTAAAAATGAAATTCTAGATGGAAACGTTGTTTAAAGATTTGGACAGCAGCCAAAAAAATCTCTTTTGACACAATTATTAGAATTTTATTTGCTCACCCATATGCAAAATGGCAACAGGAAAGAAATAAAAATTCCCGAATAGCGTTATGTTAATTAACGTTTTAATTAATATCTCCGCTAATTAAAGTCGTACAATTATGAGATTGGTCCTATTGTTTTCTTTGGAAAATTTCGAATTGATCGGTATCTGGTTTGACTCCCGATTCGCAGTGGTTCTCGAGAAGATCGATCTTCAGACAGACAGACAGACAGACGGACGCGAACAGATTTTAATATTATAGTGGATTTCACGCATAATATGATAAATTTTATTATTTGAACATGGTTTTGCCAGTTATTACGAACCAAAGAAACTTACTTTAAGAAAAGAGTTCTATTTTTTTCCCCCGCACTCTTAATGAAAATCATTAAAAAATAAAAAGTTACAGTTTTCTGAAAATTACTCAGAACTACTAAAATAACACTTTCTGGAATAAAATTTGTTCAATATAACTGTACCATGTGATTTCATTATAGGATTTGTAGGACCATAGGTGCTATTTGTTGGTCATAAAATAAAATTAAATATATCAATAGTATTAAAATAATTGAGACCGGTCCAACGTGCCCCGCGGTTCAACGTACCCCCTCCCCCTATAATTTAAACCATGTTTTTCAGGCACTGAAGTAATTTCGAGACGCTTGTATGCATTTTATGCTTTGTTATGTGATTATTCTTCATTATCTTTTTGATACGAGACCCTCGAAACTATAACTCTTGCTATAACAAAATAACAAAGCAAAGATTGTCTACAAACTGCGTTTTAAAAGCTAACTTCAATGGATGTGCCTCCCGTCTCTTCTGCTCGCCAAAATCGTTAAAAATCGGCGTAAACTTTTTTTTTAGCTCTTGTGTGTGAGTGATTTTCGAAACGTTTCCGGGGAAAACTCCGAGAACTCCCTCCTATCTAACATGATTGAAAGTCATCAAGAATTACGTTTTTGGAGCTCCAATTTCGAAACATTCCTGGTCCTCTAAAAGTTACCCATGAATCATGATGCTCTACGGTCGCAATTTTAAAAGTTCAATTTTGAAAAAAAAATTGGGAGTTGACACCCGAATCTCTTCAACCCTTACCATTACCCAAAAAATAGTGAAGAATGCTTTTTTAAGTCTACAAATTAGAAAAATTTCCTGGGATGGGCCCTGTAATCTCTCATCTACTTAACATCACCAAAGATTGTCTAAAACTATTTTTAGAGCTACCGTTTTAAACAATTTAAATGGGGACCCCCAAATCTCTTCTCCCCTACCATTACCAAAGATAATAAAATGCATTTTTAGAACTACATGTTTGGTTTGTGACTATGAACATATAGATAGTGTTGGAAGTTTTTTTTTTTCATTTAACGTAATTCTGGCTTTGCACTGTGGGGCCGTACACATCCTCGTTTTGATGAAATAAAACTTATATTAATGTTTAAGCAAGTAACGTGCTTGCAATAAACAGCAAGAAAAACGAGAATGCGAAGAAAAATTGTGAACTGAAAAAAAGACCGCAGCAAACACGTGTCTTAAAAGGGAAATGAAAAATTCTTTTTCTACCTTATCTTGCAAATCGAGTTCTCTCCCTTAGTTTTGGTTCACAGTAATCCCCTCTGAGGGCGTAGCTCACTCATCAAGTTTCCGCTCGACTGGAGGGGCGAGCGAATTATGATCGAAAAGCCTTAAAGCCAAAGCAACCCTATATTAGTTACATGGATTCAAGCTAAGTCGCCATATCTCGCCAACTTTTTTCCACAAGGAAAGAAAGACTTGTATTCCAAACCGCCAGCTACCCCAACCCATTACCCCCTACAGCGTGGTCAACAATAGAGGCAATCTCTACACCCCTCTGATTCCCAGGGGGATTGTGGCAATTGGGGGTACCATCATTGTATTTTGGTTTACGTCGTCAGGGGCCACTAGAAACTGAGTATACCAAAAATCAACTCTACATGGGGCTGAGATACCTGCTTACGTTTGGTTTCCTTGGTGGTAGGTTTTTAGTTTTCTTGGCGGTCGGGACGCTCCTGCGTCCCGTGATAACCTTTTTCTCGTATAGTGGCATAGAAATACTCTGCTTAGTCATCCTTCCCATTGAAGATTCTTTTTAACTGAAACACATGTGGGCAATTTTTATTGCAAATGTAAACTAAACAGATTTTTTTTTTTTTTTTTGAATGGACAAAAAGTAATCATTTTAGTTTGAATTTACTGAGATTACGCATGTAAATAACACACAGAGTGAGAGAGAGAGAAAGTGTTCAATGAGACACGTGACTCATGTAACGCATCAGGTCGCAAAGTTTTAAGAAAAAAAAATGATCGAATTCCTTCGCATGGTCAAATAGTTCATCTCAGTCAAGAACACATTTTAAATCTATAAAACAGAAATTTTAAGCTTTCTTATTTTGATTAGAGAAATATTTTCCTATTAATACATTCAAAATATAATTTCAAACACATAATAAAATTGATGTAAAGCTTTACATTCAAAAGATCATAATTTTTGCATTGATAGAGGGGTCCCAAGGAAAACCAAAACACGTGTCTGCAAGCAGATGCCTAATGCGTGCTTGATCAACGCTTTGTTTCCTTCTGTTACTTAGACATCATTAGAACCCACCTTGTCTAGTGGTCAGAAAATTATGTCTGCTGATCAAAAGGTTCTGGGTTCGAATCCCGGCACGGGAATGGATGTACTCTCTCTGTCCTGTCCTTGTCCTTTCTTTGTGTGAAAGTGTTGGTGTGCTGTGAATGATTGCCTACCCTATAAACGGATCCTTCTGGCATGTGTGTTTTATAGAAGTCGAACATCACATCAAACTACGATACACTTGGAAAAGTGAAGCAGCGTACACCCAAAATTGCTAGTCTAGCTGGCACACAACAAACAAAAGGTCAATCCTTAATTACGTGAGGGTCCCGAGGGGGAGGGTGGGTTGGAAAAATATCTACATACCTTTACTTGGGGGGGGGGGGGGGTCAAACCCATTCTCACGTAATGTTTTTAAAGTCGATATTTTACATTAGAAATCGCGCGGTCAAGTGGTTTGGCAGAGATCCTATTTCATTTGTGTCTGGAAGGTAAAAATCGTATTAGGATGAGCTGTTTTTTTATTTGTTTTACAAATAATGAATAGTGTAAAATATAGTAAAAAAATAGCACTATGTATGGCACGTTTTATTTTTAATTAGTATCAAATCATATATATAAAAATGTCGATAAAACATTTAGTCTAGATTCCAATTTTTTAGTAAATATTTATTTACACAAAAAGGTTTAATTAATAATAGTGAATTTAATAACGATTCCAGTGATGTAAGATTCGTTTTTTTATTACTTTGAAGAACGAAATGGAATCTTACGTAAGAGTTAAGGGGAGGGGTTTGAAAAATCTTATGTACCCTTACATGGAGGGAGGGGGGGCAAAATTACCAAAATCTTCCTTACGTAATTAATAAATGGCCCCCAAACAACCAACTTAGGCATCATTCGTTTAGATATGGCTAAAATGCCAATTTAGGCTGAAATTTGGATGGAGTACGTTTCGTTAATGCAACGCTTTCTTTGCTTTGTACAAGGGAGTAAATATAAAAATAGCAATGATAGAAGACCTAATCTTTACTAATATTATAAAGAGAGAGGGCGGATTTTTGTGTGTTTATATGTTCGAGGTAATCTCCGGAACCACTGCACCTATTCGAAAAATTCTAGTAAAAAGTCAGAAAAAGAAGAAAAAAGCACGAAAGAAGGCTTAATGTATCTTAAAAATATCGCGAAAAACAAAAAAAAGTCAAAAATAAATAAAATAATTAAATAAATATCGAAAAATTAAAAATTGGAAAGTAGGGTATTGAGATGGGGAAAAATGTCTGTCGGTCTGTCTGTCGGTCTGTCGATCCGTCGATCCGTCGATCCGTCGGTCTGTCGGTCTGTCTGTCTGTTTCACCCTAATAACTTTTGAATGAATAGTCCGATTCGAACAAACTTTTTTTGTTCGAAAGATCTCGGCGAGGACACCTCATTCCGATATTTCACTTTTTAATTTGAACTATTTTTCGCTCAATTTTGAACAGTTCAAAAAAACTTAACATTAGAGCCTATGGGGAAATTCAAGGCAATTCCGAACTGTGAGGCGAATTTGCTTCAAACAAACTTTGTAGGAAAAAGCTTTTGATGAAAAACTTGTATATAAAATATCTTTTTGATTTGAACAATTTTCCGTTCAATTTTGAACAGTTCAAATCCCTTAACATTAGCGCTTACGGGGAAACTGAAAGTCAATGTAGATTCCGTACTTGAAGGCGGATTTACTTCAAACAAATTTCGTTGGAAATAGCTCTTGACGCCAAATTCCAGACTCTGACTCCGAGAATTTAGAGGCACCTGACTCCGACTCCGACTCCTGTGCCCGACAATTAATCGGACTCCGACTCCCCGACTTCAACTCTGACTTCGTAGCTTTGGCAAAAATTTATACACGGAGGACAAATGACTAACTCCGATTCTTGGATATTCGACTCCGACTCCTTTATCTCAAAATGAGATTGACTCCGACTCCGACTCCGCAGCTATGGTTTTAACTGTGAAATACTTATTGTTGATATGACTTGTTTTTATTTTCACGCTAAAGTTTTAATTTAGGTATTCAGTTATCGGCGAATAAACTCGAAGTCATTTATGTTTCTACATAAAGATATGCGCTGACGATTTTTTATTTATTTATTTATTTATTTATTTATTTATTTATTTTTTGACAAACAAAATTATTTCTTTAAGTTGACATTTTGTTGTTTTTTTTTGTTTTGTTTTGTCTTTTTTTTTAGTTTGTGCATTAATTCATTTTAAAAAATGTTTTTGACAACAGGGGGAAAAGAAACGATTTTTTTTTTTTTTTTTGATATGATGTATTTATTTTAATGAGCTTATTAATTTTAATTATTAATTTTTCGTTTTGAAAGCTGTTAAAGATTTTTTTTAATGTAAAAAAGTGTATTATCTGCTTTGTTTAAAAGTTGCTGCTATTTTATTTGTTCGTTTTTTGTTTTTTTTTTTCGCATCTAATTTTTTCAAATGAGTGAGGAATATTTTATTCCTGGAAATCAGCTTAAAATATTTTAAAAATATGTTTGAAAAAATTTGCGATTTTAGCTATTTTTGAGAATATTGATCAGGTACTAGAAAGTAGTATGGGTATACGGGAAAGTAGGCTCGTCTAGTTCTAGACAGAACTTCTTGTTTTAATCCAAATTTAGACCCAAATTTCACGTAAATTGCCTATTATTGGCTATTGAGGGGTGAAAAATTACTTGCACATATTAATATTTTATATCGTTGAAAAGGGTAGAATTTTCCGCGTTCTAAGCAATTTGTTCAATGCTCTAACTTCATTACGACGGGAGCAATTTGCGTTTTTATCTCGAACTTTTTTAGGTTTAGCTGAAATTTTGGCAATACTTTCTTCATTTAATCTATCAATAAAAAGTGAAGGAATTGTCCCACAGTTTTCTTTTTGACACCGTTGGAAAAAGTGGCATTTTTTACTCCAGAAATATCTCGACCTATGGTCGGAAAAGTAACTTTCTATCTCCAAAGGAAAAAAAGTTACAAGCCGTTAAAAATAAAGTTCGAATAAATCTAATCTCCATTAAAATTACTGATGTTTTGTTTCGCATTGCCATGGTTACGTCTTTTAGCTTCGCTTCATTTTAATTTCTTAAAGGTCCACAAACTTGGCACCACGGAATTTAAGCAATGGGGAAATGTTTTCGCCAATTCTGCATATTTTACGATCTACGTTATGATAATTCCCCAAGACAATGTAGAAATTGCGGAAAGAGTTTGAAAACTAGGAGTCTCAGCAATTTTCCCAATTGTCGCCAAATTGGTGGACGCCAAAGACCAAGGGCTAATGTACTTCGGCCATGGCCTTGCTGATAGTGGCAAAAGCAAACAATGGGGTTGTTTCCTTCAGTCAAAAGTAGTACTTTTAGTCACTGAAATTTTTTTCAACAGAACGGTTCAAACACTTGATAGTTGATTGAATTTTTTAAATTTTTCAATTTACAAGGTTTGAACAGAATAACGTCTGTCGGATCCTCTAGTGTCTGATGAAAATATCTCTAAAAACAAAAATCAGTCACGAAAGAAAATTAAATCATGTATGTAAAAACACGAAAGAACCACTGGCCTCGTATGCAACTATTTTAAGAAGCATGAAGATAAATATTTCGATAATTGCATGCTTCCAGACTTCTTTGAATAAATTACTTGTCCTGCAGACAACAGTTAAAGGTCTGGCTAAACAATAAAGTCATTGGAAAATCCTTTTGAACAAAGGGTCTGACAGATCAAAACTAAAACATGTAATTATTAAATAAAAATTTCATAAAAATTACGACAATGCAATTTTGAATGTACAAAAAGCACTCGTTAATACAATAAAAACAACTTTTGACGATTCCTCTCTTAATTTACTTTTGCTATACTAATATTGTGATGTTAGTGCTATAGACATTTCTGTTCAAAACTTTGTTTTACATTCAAACTTATTAAAATGCAATTTAAAAGCTAGAGATCAGCTGGGGTTTTCTAGTTGAAAATTGTGTGCGTGAGGAGGGGGAGGCTGTTTTTCATTTATTTTATTAATCTTTTGACCTTGCTAAAAGAAATTTTTCAACAAATAAGATGTCAAACACAAATTAAAAAGGAAAATGAAATAATATATTTTATTCTTGCAGCGAAAACACAATGCTTCAATTAACAAAGGTTTTAAAAAAAGAGATTTAGCTTTCTTTTCTTCTACTTAGTTCTATGATGATTAGCTCTTTTAAGTTAGATAGAAAAATTCAACTTTAAGAAATTATTTGTGTTATAATTAAACTCAATTAAATTACAAAAATTAGTTTTGGCCTACAAAGCATGATTTTTTGCCCCCTTCAATGCTTTAATCGAAGTATCAATAAAGCTGTGTGGGAGTTTTAGCTTGATAGTGCTGTGAGTCAAATTTTTTTAAAATTTAAGTTAACGATGGATTTAGGTTGTTCTTTAGCTCTTCTTTTAAGTGTACCAATTGCACAAAAGAAAATGTTAAAATACGCTGGCATATACGAACACACAAAATTTATCTACTAAGACAGGGGTTCTTAAAGTGGGTGCCATAAGGATAAGTGAGGAGCAGGGCCAGATTAAGTCAAGGGCACATGGGGCACGGGCCATGGGCACCCACATTTGGGGGGCACCAAATCCGTAGGTAAAATTTGGATTTTGGACTCATTCCATATCGCACTATAGCAAGATGTAAATATTAAATCAAGAAAAAAAAACCATCCCTATAAAAATTTAATCTCTTTCCCAAATCCCAAAACCACTACAAGTTTGGTCTATATTTACAACACTTTTTAAAGTTATACCATAGATAATTTTGATATTAATGGCTTTTTGCAACGAGCAAAGTTTGACGATATTTTATATTATCATGTTTGTAATCGTAATACTATGTCACTTCTCTTTTTTTATAACGCATACATTTTTTAATATAAGGTACCACTAAATTTAGTACAGATATAAAAAAAAGCTCATGGGAGGGGGAGGGCACCAAATAAATTTCATGCCCAGTGTCTTCAAAAACTAAAGTCGTTCCTTGGCGAGGAGTGCCGCAGAGTGACTACGACATTAAGTTTTTGTTGTTAACTAAGCAAAAAAACCTGATGGTTATTAATCAAGTATCACCCAGTTTCATGTATATCAGTTCTAGCGCCAGGTCCCCCTCTCATAACCATGTTCTTCACAATCTAAGCCAGTGGTTCCCAACCTTTTTCAGCCCATCGCCCCCTCTAGGGACTGACACCTTTATCGCCTTCTTCCGTAAAAAACCGTAACTTGGCGCAAGTGAACATCAATATTGTTGAAAGCATAAATTCCTCGTTTAAATCTGAAGCAAAAAGTATGTGATAAGGCGATTTCATCAAATCCCTCTTAATCAGACGTTAAATTATTTTTAGAATATGAGCATTTTTAAAAATATGTTCATGGCACGAATTATATTTTATGGCTTGACAAAAATCAACTCACAGAATAATTTGCACATTTATACCAGCCCTTTCACGTTGCTTAGAAATAACATATTTTCACGTAACCAGCAATAAATATGAAAAATTCCCAAGCGACTCTTTTGTTTGACAACAGAGTTCAAACAAACGCTACGTTTTTATGGCATGAACTTGACATTGTCTATTCTTCGTTGTTGATTGTTTTAGGAATCGAAAGTGAAAGTGAATTGGTGTCTGGTTTAGTCTTGACTATTGTTCTAAGAATGAAAAAAAGTTGCCGCGAAATTCTGACTAATATGTGAAACGATGACTTCGTGTCGATCTTCATGTTCGGAAGTAATTCATCATTACAAAAGTCGGCGGAATTTGCGTACTAATAAATCGTAAAGCCCAAAACATTATGATCAATTTCCGTTTCAAAGCTTATGTTTCCAACTATTTCGTGCCTCATTAGTGACATGTACAAACTTCGTTCGATTTCATTTAGTAGTTTTTGAGCTCGAGTGTCCACGAAAAATCATACCCACACCTCACACTCACACACAGACACACAGGGAGAGAAAGAGAGATTGTCCAAAGACGGTCAAAATTTATTTTGCACACTTCAGAACGCGTAAATACGTCTAAATTCGAAATTTTTCACGAATTATGGGTGGACCACCAAAGTGTAGTTTTTCGTCCTTTTCTTTTTCAGATTTTCTTTTTAATATGAAACATAACTGGCTGTCATAGATTTTGATTGTTGAAAAAATAATTTGCAAATTTTAACCATGAGAAATATTAGCTATTTATTAGAAACATAAGTGAAATTCTATAAATGATTAAGAGGAACTGTCCAGTTATTTACCACACCCATCAGTATTTTACCATTTGGATTTAATATAAGTGATTCCATCCAGTATTTAATAAATAAAATTGGAGTAGAATAGTGTGTGTTTTCCAGAAATTACTGGTGGAACACCCCGAGCTGTTACAACACTGTCGTTTAATCTAAATTTTGAAAAATATAAGTTTCATTAAGTCATAATGTGTATTATCTATTATTTTTATGCATATTTTATGTTCTTTCTTTCTTACAATCTCGTTATTTAGTCATTTTTCTGCTACAACTGGTGTGTGATTTAATCGCATCACTTGATGTTTATAAAATTTTAGTGTGTATTACTTACTGTTTTAGTTTTCTTTTGTGTCATATCATGTCAAGTGCAAGCTTTGTCATATTTAGTAAATAAAAGATTAATTCCACATATTTTCATTGAATTCGTTTAGTGGCTCATTCCGCCTCATGGGTGGGACTGAATGGGGCAAATTTCTATATTTTTATTTTCTATTATTATTCATTATAGTCATTTTCTTCTCCAACTTTTATGATTTTTTTTTTATTTTACCAAATAAGTAAAGAATTTAATTGTCAATTCTGAGCTAAAACAAAGTATTAGAAAAAATTAGAAAAATTGAAAACCAAAAATTAGCCCATTCCTTACCACTCTCCCCTACTATTCAGGTAATTTGCGAATGTCAAGAAGTTTAACATCAGAACTCGTTTAAGTAATTACTGAAACTTAATTTTTTTAACAATTTCAAATGCATTTAACTCAACTATGTTTAGTTGTGCGTTTGAGCACAAATAACATGGTTCTTAAGCAACAAAAATGTTTCAGTGACCATACAATTCATGCTTAATCATCGCTATTCATTAGTGTTGCAATAGTTCATGATACGCCCTTGCAATAAAACATGTGTGTTGTAGTTGAATTGAATATAGGAGGAACTTTAAATGCACTTGTTAGCTTTTGTCTGACTGACTTTGCAAATGTCCTACAGAATTTATGCTTGTCCTGCTTCTAAGAAATGAGAGTGTTTAAAAGATTTTCCTTGTTTGGGAAAGGCTTGTTTAATGAAAGTGTATGGAGAAGGTGTTGCAGGTGAAATAAAACTAGCAGCTGTATACATTTCACCTGATTGTTAAAAGGAAACTTTACATATTTAATTTCAATGTATCTTCCAAAACAACTTCTGTTCTTATGGTGTTACAAATAAAATTTGCACAAAAAAATAGTATTGGTCCAAGAAAAAAATACTTTTTTTGCACTTTGTTTTTATCGTTCTTTATGGGTTTCCCCCTTATATACAGGGTGTCCCAGAATGCCGCGTGTACAAACTTTGAGGGGAGGTAGAGAACATCGTGAGGACCCATATTTACATAGAAAAGCATGGGCGGAAACAATGCTGATGCGCTACATGCACACAAAGACAGAAACTGAGGGATGCAAAACAGGCAACAAATTTATTACACAAAGATGATTTCATACAACATTTTGGTTTTCAAGAAAGGTTTAAAGCCGTTTTTGAAATTTGCGACCTGTAGCTATGATATACGCGTCACAACGACAGCGCAGCAATTGATGAAAGCTTGTGAAAATGGCTCGTCATTGCGACGTCTGTTGCGTTATCTTTGCCACGACTGTAATGTAGCTGCCAAGTCGCAAATTTTAACAACGGACTTAAGGCATTCTTAGTAACCAAAATGTTGTATGAAATCGTCTTTGTGTAACAAATTGGTAACCTGTTTTGAATCCGTCAGTTTCTGGCTTTGCGTGCATGTAGCGCATCAGCATTGCGTTTCCTGTGTAATTTTGGCTCCTCACGATGTTCTCTACTTCCCTTCCAAGTTTGTACACGGCATTCTGGGACACCCTGTACTTCGTGAGAGCAGCATATTTGTCATAAAGATTTCATGAACTTACTGCTCAGTTAACTGAGCAACAGCCGAAGCAAATTATTTATTGCACAGATTTAGAAACGAGTTGAAAGTGGGAAATGGGAGAAAATGATGAAATTATTTGATGTTTCAAAAACGATTGTAGATCAAAACAATTTAGTTGTTACTGAAATGTTTAAAGTACATGAAACTGACTTTTACACTATCCAAAAAGGTCCGAAGAACATTAGTATATAATCGTTTGCTCGAATATCTGATGCTCTTAAATGAGAACATCCAATGAGACATACAACTCAATACCAAATAGGATGCTCGTTAAGAAAATCTTATGGATAAGCTGCAAGAGTGAAGGCCAATATGTTGCGAGTTGTTTCTCCCAAGAACAGAAGTTGGGTCTTTGAATATTCACGTGTTTCATGTCAGTGACATTTCTGAAATAGATATAGAAAATAAAAAGTCGCTTGAAAAGTAGTGAAAAACATGAGAGAATGTCTGGCATTAAAATCTTTGTTACCAGGAAAAAGTTAAAGGTATGATTGAAGGCATGAAATGCCACCAGTGAGTGCATCAATACTGTGCCAAAGGAATGCCAAAGCAAAGAAGAGACTTAATTTTACTTCTAAAATATTTTATTAAGAAATTATTTTCAGATTTAGAGCAATTGTGTCTACTTAAGATTGAAACTTGGTTTATGGTGTCCTGTTATTTTATTTTATTTTGCTTCAAGTATACCGACACAGGCCTCCTGTTTTTAAGGGGTTCCGGGACACATTTTGAAAAAATGTTTATTAAATAGTTTAGAGTTTTAAATTTTTTGCACTGATTCACCATCTATTTAACAAGCAAAATCATAACATAACTATTTTTAAAAAAAATATTTTCATTTAATTTTTTTTTTTAAATGGGGCTGCTTTAAATCGCTGAAACTCAAAATATTCTTGGACAATTTTCAAAATCTTATGCACAAATATCTAAACTTTACTTTTTATTCGGAAATTTCAAAAATATTAATTCAATTAAATATCTTAAATATTTGAAGGAAAATTTCAAAAAATTCTAAGACTTTTTTTTTAATCACATTTTTTGAAGTAAACATTTTTTTTTTTTTTTTTTTTCAAATTTGCCGAATAAAAATTAAAGTAAACTGGTTGAAAATGATATGCTCGAAATTTCATTACTTTATCTTTATCAGTTCTTGACTTTTTGAGTTTGAATGCAAAAAATTGGGAAAATTGCATTTTTGAAAAAAAAAAAAAAACGCGTTTAAAGTTTTAAAGTTAAAAATAATATTAAATAAATGCATTCAACAAAAATAATTATATGTTTCGTTCTCATTTCGATAGAAACAAGATTCAAACGTCTTTTTAAGCAGAAAAAACGGAGAATGTTTTAAATGATTTTTTTTAAAAAAAGTCAAACTTGACAATTTTTGTGTCCCGGACCCCCTTAAGGAATCCAAGTTTGACGGTCTTCATCTAATTTCTCCTGTAGATGATACTGCTGTGAACAATTATTTTCGATGCTTAAACGAGTTAGTATTTGCTTATATTTTGTTCGTTATGTCAATTTTGTGTAAGCAGTTCGACACTCATGTTAGAAACAGATGATATTATTTCATTGTTAAATAATGAATCTACTATTGAGAAGTTCTCAAGAATGAAGGGAAAAAAAGTTAATTTCTCTTTTAATATAGAACACTGCTCATCTTTACTAATAATAAAGCTGAAAGTCTCTCTGTCTGTCTGGATCTCTATGACGCGCAAAGTGCCTTGACCCTTCTGCCGATTTTCATGAAATTTGGCACAAAGTTAGTTTGTAGCATAGGGGTGTGCGCCTCGAAGCGATTTTTTGAAAATTCGATTTTGTTCTTTTTCTATTCCCATTTTGAGAAAAGTCTACGGAGCAAATTATCACAACGTGGAAAAGTAAATTACCAAGTTATCATAACGTGGAACCGTAACATGGGCAAGCAAATGAACATAGCAAATTGGCGAGAAATTTATCATTCATTATTTGTAAACATACATGAGAACTAAATGGCCTTTTTATTTCCTAATACGGGCAAAGCCGTGCGGGTACCACTAGTTTTTAATAATTAGCAATATGCGAGATTGCTGAAACCTCGTCTTTACATTTTACGGTGATTTTTTACGCGAGAATTCTCTTTTCACTGTTTTTCTTTGAAGTGGCTGGGGTTTTCTTTCTCTTTTTTTTTATTAATAAAAAATTTTTTTAAATTAAAAAAGTTATGATTTTCTACATTGTTCATTTTAATGAGCATCCATACCGAGTCTGGTTAAAAAAGGGCCCCCTAAGTCAGGTTTGAGTGTAGGGCTCTCCAAAATCAAGGTCCACCACTGATCAGAGAAGAATGAGTTGGCGTAATTTAAATTTTTGCTAGCGTGTTACTTTTGATTGTCTCTGAAGTTAAAAATGAAGATGTGAAAATACTCTTAATGTTGTTCTAAGGGGGAAACTCAAGGCTCTTTTTAAGAATCTACATAATAATATATTTTCATATTTTATCAACGATATTTCAAAAGTAAACGATACAATTCTAAAATATTAAATTCATCATCAAGATCAAATTTAGAGCAATTTATAAGCAAAGAATTACAGCCCTTAATTTTTTTTTTTTCAAGTCCAGGCTAGGAATGCAGCATATACGAAACTAACTGGTTTGGATGACATAATAAAACTAGAAGTGAACCGGTTTAAACCGAACCAGCTGATTTCCTCAGATAGTAAATTCTTCTGTTATCTGATTGTAAAACAAAATAAGCAAAACGGCCGAGAGTTTAAACAGCAAGTTGACGTTTTCCATTCTGAATTTAATAACTCATGAAGGAATTATGGTCGAAGTTGACAATCATTACAATCGTCTGGGATTCCGTTTTGCATCATAGAATAAATTTCATTGCACAACGAAGAGCAACACTCTTCGACCTTTTTTTTTTTTTAATTAAATATTCTAGGGAAAAAATAGTAAAATAAAGTTAATTCAAATTTTTTGGGCTCATATAAAGAAGTTAACAATGTTAAAAATAGTACCCCAATGAAATCACTACCATAACTTAGGTCCCAATACTTTCAAACAATGCGAACCACTTTTTATTAACTTTGCGCTACATTACATTTTTTAGGATATGTGTCTTGAAAAAAAAAAGAACTAGGAGTCCCAGAGCTGCGCACTCCTGGTAAGGTTATAAAGTTTGATGCTCCTCATTTCACATTAAAAAAAAAAAAAAAAAAGAGCTTTGGCGCCTTGAATTCAAATTATGTTTTTCGCAATCACGAATTGTGATAGGACCCTTCTCGTTGGGTTTCTTGTTTCTACAAATGGCATGGACATGACCAAGAAAGTTGCCCCCGTCATATTATGACTGGCGATTTTCTAGAATAGGTAATACGAGGCATATCCATAAAAAAAAAGAAGAAATGGTGAAGTGAAGAGGTAATAAAGGTTAAAATTTTATTGCCCTTATCCACCAGTACACTTATTATAAAGATTATTTACAGCGTATAACGTAATGCATTTTTTTTTCTCAATCTTAAATGATGAAAATTAGTAATCTGGAAATTTTGTAATTAGATGAAGTTTTGCTGTTTTCGTTCATTTGTATAGGTGTTTCTTTTTAATAAACAGTAATTTTATACAAAAAAAAAACTTTTTATTTTTAACTAGTGGTACCCGCACGCTCTGAGGGGGGCAATGGGGGCAATTGCTCCCCCCTGACAAATCAGTGCTTTTGCTGATTGCTTAAATTGCTTTACCTAATAAATAAAACGGTAATTTTTTGACTACAGGGGGTCCTGAAAAAGGGTTTGGCCAAGGGCCCCTCGACATCTTAATCGGGCCCTGCGCATCCGCGTCCGCCTGGTATTGGGGGGGGGCGCAATATCCGCAACATAAGAGTCTTCTCTCTAAAATTTAGGGGGAAAGTTTTTGAATTGGGTAAAAAAGAAAGATATATATTTAGAAAATGTACTTGTCTTATTCAGCAGTTCTCAACGTGTGTGGAGTTGGGCGCGTCCATGTCCTCCGAGGGGGCGCAATATCCGTAACTTATGAGTCTTTTCTCTAAAATTTAGAGGGAAAGTTTTTGAATTTGGGTTTTAAAAAAAAGAAACATATTTGGAAAATTTATTTCTCTCATCCACCAGTTCTCAACCTGTGTGGAGTGGGGCGCATCCGCGTCCGCCTGGGATGAGAGGGAGGGGGGGGCGCAATATTCGCAACATATGAGTTTTTTCCCTAATATTTAGAGAGAAAGGCTTTTGAATTAAGCATTAAAGAAAGGTAGATATTTTGAAAATATATCTGTCTCATTCAGCAGCTCTCAACCTGTGTAGAGTGGGGCGCGTCCACGTCCCCCTCGGGGGTGCAATATCTGCAACTTATGAGTCTTCTCTCTAAAATTTAGAGGGAAAGTTTTTGAATTGGGTAAAAAAGAAAGAAACATATTCGGAAAATTTATTTCTCTCATCCTCCAGTTCTCAACCTGTGTGGAGTGGGGCACATTCTCGTCTGCCTTGGGGGGAGCAATATCCGCAACTTATGAACTTTTTGGACTTACTTCAGCTGATGTAATTGGAATTCGATAAGGGAAAACATCGATGAGTGTTGCATAAATTCTGTTTCGTGTGAAACGTAAGATAATAATTGCAAATATTATTTTCTTGCACTATATTTTATAAAGTCATCAATATCTTTTCGAGTTACTTTGTTGTTAGGGAACTATTCGTTCCCTGGAGGTGCAAAACCTGCAATTTATGAGTTTTCCTTCTTCATTTAGGGGGAATGTTATGCAATTTGGTATAAAAGAAAGAAAGATATTCGGAAACTTAATTTGTCTCATGTGCCGGTTTTTTACCTGTCGGGAGTCGGACACGTCCGCGCCTCTTAGGGGTGCAATACTTAAAAAATTAGTGCGTTTCCCCGAAATTTAGAGGGAAGTTTTGGAATCGGGTGCATTGCACACCATCAAGGTTCAATTCCATCCCCACGGTGGATGATTAAGTGAATTATATGTTCCATTTAATTATCTTCGGCTTGAGTAATTTACATTATCTGACTATAATTTCACCGCTTGCTTACCTTTTGGAAGGCTATATTCAAATGTTTTACTTTATTTACATATGCTTTTTCTGACGCCCAGATTTCACGTCGCATTTTCTTAGTCTTGAACTTATGGAGTATATAATCTAAATGTTAAATGACTCCTGATTGTATGTTAGTATTTTACGGTTAAACTCCTGTTATCAGAACACTTTGTGGGTGACTTTGAGCTACTCAGACTCAGATCCTAATCGTCGCCTTCTCGAAAGCCACGCTCAGACCGGAACGAATATTTCTTTAGGATTAAAATACTTTCAGAAAAAGAATGAATACTTCTGGGAATGTTTTGGTAGGAGTTTTTGACCCTGACCAGCGATAACAAAACCTGTGTTAGTAGACACCATGTCTGTCAGCTCATGAATGGCGGGGCGTGTTTGTTGGTTCTGAAAGCGATGAGCTTCAGCTTTTGACATGAGGGGCAATAAAAGGAACCCAAGCCAAAGTAAATGGATTTTAAAACTGGACTAGAGAAGTAACAGGAAAAGAGAGTTGGTCATTGTAAGCTTCTCTCATGAGAGATCATGGGAGAAGGCGGAATCCTTCTAGGCGGCGAAGGCGGCCCTCAAATGAGGAGCTTAAAAGCCCCTCATTAGAGTGAAAAGGAGGATACAACCTTATTAAAGTATAGAAAAGAAATTAGAACGCATATTTCACTTTCAAAAGGTGGGGATTAGCTTCCAGAATAGAATCAGATTGCGGTCAGAAGTGATGAATACGTTGACAGGTTTCTTCCAGCGGCTAATTTGATTTTTCTCACTTGAGTAAATGGAGAAACGTTTTTAGCGGTTGGCAACTATGGAGTGATCCGAATCAATCGCATGTTTGCTGCGACGTGAGAGTTTACAGTTTAAAGTTGTTTTTTTCTTTCAAAATTGAAATGATGTATAATGGCAAAAAACCATCTGGCGCATTTAATCGTAAAAGAAAATTACGTCACTTAAAAGAAGATGAAAGGCAGTCAAAAGCTTTGCAGAAGTTTTTTTCAGTTTCGGCTGTCTCCAATAAATTGGATGAAGCAATCGTATCTCAAATAGAAGATGATGATGAATCTACATTGGCTACGTCAAGACAGTCGACAAGTGAAGATATCAGTAAAGTTGTAAGTGGATTTTCAATTTACATCATTAAATAGTATAAATAAATTGAAATTATCAATTATTTTAATTAGATTAGTAATAATTGTGAATTATGTATTAATTTATTCTACAAATAGTACAAATTGCTCATTTCAGAAAAGTATTGTATCGTGACCTGGATTTTCAAACTAAAAATGAGGACATCTCACTGACAGGGCAGGGGAGACGATATCGTTTCTTTTCATGAAATCATGGCAACTGTTCTTAACTAATAAATGAGAAATAATTGAGATGTACCTCTGAAGAACTTAAATTAAAAGGTTACTCAATATGGCGTCAGTTACACCATCCAAAAGTGTCAGTCTTATTTACTTTAAAAAGCAATATAACTATCAAATTTTCATCGTCTCACGAAAATGTAACGCATTCCTTGAATTTAAAGTAAAGGATTAACTTGGTTTAAAAGAAAAATATATTTTAACGCTAACGAATGAATGTTCACGAAAGTCACGGCAAATATATCGTGCCAATTATGAAACAAATTCAGAGGAAGAATATTTTAGGGCAGCTATCTATACACCCGTACTAGACTACGTTCTGTCAGATCTGCGTGAAATGTTCTCGGATGAGACATTAGAAGCGTTTCAGCTGTTTGTTTTTATGCCAGAAAATATTGTTAAGATCAATCCAGAAGATGGTGATGAAATTGTAGCTTCACTTCTCGCTCGCTTCGGACTTCTCCTGGATGTTGACAAAAGCACTGCCGCATTTTTGTTGAAAGACGAAATTTTATTGTGGGAAAAAAAATAGACTCAAGAAATGGAAAAGAAAATGTTGCTTCCCGCAACAGCTCTGAACATACTGCCTAGCTGTGGTGCATTTTCTATCATTCACGAATTTTTCAAGATCCTAGCAACTCTTCCAGTAACAAATGCATCAACAGAAAGATCATTTTCGTCCCTGCAACGCCTCAAGACGTATTTAAGGTCAACAATGACTGAAAATCGTCTTGTTGGTCTTGCACTTCTGCATAATCATAGGAACACCCCTATTGATATCGATAAGATAATCACAAGATTTGCAAAAAGCGGTAGTAAAAAAAGATTAGAATTCAGAGTATAAAACCCAGATGCATCTCTTAAGGGGAGAAGGGAAGGGCCGCTCCAGATGTCACCCAAAATGTAATTTAAAAGTTTATGAAAAATCGAAATATTTTCTTTCTGAGTTTTCCCCCAATATTTTAAATTACGTATAATCTATCAAAGCGAATAGCATCATTTGCGCTAGGTTAGACTCTTCAGAGATTTCACACCCAAGTAGATTTTAGAGCTAATGAAATATATCAGCACTTCGATTAAGAAACGTTTCCCCCAAATTTAAAATTTCATTTACTGTATGAAACGTTTTATTTTCAAAAAAAAAAAAAAAACGTGACCCTCTTCCTCCAATCAACTCTAATTTGTGTTCTGAAACTTTGAATTCAAATAATGTTTTTCGCAATCACGAGTTGCGACAAGACCCTACTCATTAGAGTTATTGTTTCTAGAAATGGCTCCCCCCCCCCCCAAGCATGTCCCTTTTCCTGGGTGGTTATGTGTGTATAGTTGTGTGTGTGCACGCTTAAGTGTGTGCACGTAGGCCTGTTGTTAAAGAATCAGACTTTAACATTTTTATTTTTGGGAGTTTTACAATATTGTTATTTTGTACTGATAGAGGGCAGCACCAACACGAGCCAAAATTGTTCACCTAAATTTGAAAAAATAAGGGTGGAGTCTTATGCTGTCACTTTTTAAATGCAACAATGTGATTGGATATTGAGACACAGCGTCTATGTGCCATTTCGTTTTTGTGATTCTGATTTATCTACAAAAAAGTCCAGTGCAGTACTCGTGGAGAAGCGGCATGATGTGGGTGCGAAATCTTTGTGTGTTGTTCCAGCCGCTAAAAAGGAAAAAATACAAGTTTCTTCCACATCTGAAAACATCCTGAGTAAGATATGGACTATATGTATTTTAATGAATGTTCAATTATGATAATCAAGAAAATATTTATCTAGAATTAAAATTTTTGGTCTTCGTCGTAAAATCAACAAGTTCAATACCCACTTGATGTTGCTGCAGAAACCATGGAAATTGCCAATTCATTAATATTCCAAGAAATTTATTAACTGCAAAACTTCTTCAAGTTTTTTTTCAAGACGCCAATTTCTACTTATAGTCGCAAAATTAACAAGTTTCAATATCCACTTGATGTTGCTCCAGAAACCATGAACTTGCCGATTCATCAACATTCCAAGAAATTTATTGAACACTCAACTATATAGCCTATGAACTGTTCTACTTATTCCTGTCATTATCTTCAGTGGACCAACGATAGTTTCTTCAAGCATGTGATCTTCAAACGTCTCAATAGTGATAAAGCAATACATAGCCGTTTCATTCGATAAAAAAAACAAAGGAAATAGCCGTTAAAATTTTGAATGCACTTCAGATGAGCAGAGAAATCGTCGCATTTCGATGCTATCCAAAATATCAACTAATTACATAACGAATTATCCAATTTCAAGTATTGTTTAAGCATAGATCAAATTGAATATATATATATATATATATATATATATATATATATATATATATATATAATATTGATTGATATGGTTTTTTTGTTGTTGGTGATTTGGTTTAGTATTTTTGATAAAAACGTGATATCAAAATAAAATAAAAAGAATGATGGTAAGTTTTCACAAAATTGAATTGTTTTTTTTTATGAATTTATTGTTGATTTGTAATTTTCCACTATGCGTAAATATATGAAATTTTTGCATTTATTCTTACACAACGCTTTAAGATATTAATTTCATCATTAATATAAAAAAAATGATCCTTTATATCCAATCTACTATTTAGTAACTATGATCATTTTTATAACCAATTCAACACCTGTGTATGTGTGTAAAGGCGCGCGCGTGTAGGCGAGGGTGTATGAGCATGCGTGTGTAGGATACGGAAGCCACCACCCAGCAGAAGTGGATTCCGGGGGACAGTGCTCAGGACCAGAGCAGCCGTGCCGCCGCCGGTGGGCGGTGGTGCTGCTGGTCCAAGCTGAAAAAGGAACCACAACGTCAAGGACTGTCAAATGAGAACAATAAGCAATCGTGATTGCTCAAAAAAAAAGTAGGCTCATCAAACAACTGCTCTAAAATTTACTTTCTAGCAATTCCTTTTGTTAAATTTCTTACCCGTTTAGACAAAATGACCAAATACGCGTGACCTTCAATTGCTGTCAGATTGATTAACTACTTGATTTGTGTGTGTGTTTTTCTGTTTTGTAATTTTTATAGCCTTTTGGAACATTTAGAATTATTAGGCATTTTAATAGATATTTAAGCATTCATGTATAGCAAAATTCATGTGTAGCAAGCTTTTTCTTTCGTTCAATGCAATAAAAGGGAGAGGAAAAGCAAAGAATTTTTTTCAGTAAAAACCAAAATTCAAACCCAATGTAAGATTAGTTTGAAAACAATACTTTTAAAAAACATGCAAATATGCACAAATATTTTTTTTAACTTACGAAAAATTGATACCCCTTTGAATAGGAATTGCCCTTTCTCAAGGGCGGATCCAGAAATTTCTACGGGAAGGATTGATTTTAATTACTTACCCTTTACTACGTATTCTGGTTTACAACACGGAGGCCGAGGTAGCCTGATCGGTAAGGCGTTGGACTCGTTACTACTGGAGAGTCCCGGGTACGATGCCAGACAGTCGAAGATCCTCCGTATTCGTTAATGGTGACTGGGGCACGTTAAATACGTTCGTGGTCACAAAGCCCTCCAAGTTCCTATTCCAAATCAATATCTCTGGGGGTGCTGGATCAGGGGTTGCTCGGCTCTTGGTCTGGATCAAAAAAACAGAGCTGTCTTCAGGGTCCCATCCAACCAGTAAAACCATGTATGTGGGACCCTGGAGTATGAAGTGAAGACAGTGTTAGAAAATGTCCGAAGGAAGGGCCGAACCTCTCTCCTTTCTTTCATCACCGAAGATTGGACAAAACTGAGTTTTTGAAACTTCAATTGCGGAAAATGTTCTAGAGAGAGTTTCGTACCCAAACCTTTCCCCAAGCGCCATAAAAGATATCCTACAATTATTGTGTTTTTAAAATTTTAATTTTGACAAATTTCCAAGGGAGAGAGCCCTCTAACCTCTCTTTTCCCAGTATCACAGAAGATTGTCTGAAATTGCATTCGCGGAACTTTTACAAAAAATTACACCTGAACCCCATCTCGTTCCTTAATATTACTTGGAATAGTTATAGCGATTTTAAGACTTTAGGTTTCAAAAATATACCCGGAGGTAAACCATCGAACCTCTCCTCTTTCTAATACCACCAAAGGTAGTCTTAAATTGCAATCCTCTTAGAACTTCAACTTCCTGGAAGGAGTTCTAAACTCTATACATCCCCCTTACATCATCAAAGATGGAATGCAATCGTGTTTTTAGTCTAAAATTGCGATTTTTGAACTAAAATGTAGAATTATCTCCGGTGGAGAAAGAAGGGGCGACCGTCCTCATCCCCTTCCCTTTGTTTCTGCGTTTACCCTTTCTATTTTTGTAATCGTTACTAAGCCGATGGTAAAACAATTGTTTACATCAAAAATGTGTTAACTTTTGTAAGTAGGATTAAAGAATATTCTCACCATTTTTTAGGCCGTCCAATTCGATTTTTTTTTCTTTTTTTAAAACTTCCGCGAAGTCATTGGAAGAAAAAGTTGACTTTGAAAATTATAGCTATTTTGTGTACTTAAGACGCGTTTTTTTTTTTTTTTGCCGGGGAAGGGGTACATTAAAAATTCCTATCCCGGGAATCACCCGTGCTAGGAACGCCACCATAAAACCATAACGTTTTGTTTGTTTGTTTTAATTATTTTTTTGTTTCTTATATGTACCAGTGTATTTTTATTTCTTATTTTTCTTTCAAAACGGATAAATAACTGAATGTTTAAAAGTAAAGACAATGTGGGCAAAATACTAAAATGTGATTTTTTTTTTCTTTCTGAATTTATGGGGGGGGGGGGGCGCCGAAATTGGAAAAAAATTGCCCCCCTCCCCCGAACGGAATCCTGGATCCGCGCCTGCCAGCACGGCTTTGCCCGTAGTAGAAAATTAAAAGGCCATTTGGTTCTCATGTATATTTACAAATAATGGATGATGAATTTCTCGCCAATTGGCTATGTTCATTTGCTTGCCCATGTTACGGTTCTACGTTATGATAACTTGGTAATTTACTTTTCCACGTTGTAAAATTTTCTCGGTAAAATTTTCTTAAAATTGGAATAGAAAAAGAACAAAATCGAATTTTCGAAACATCGCTTCAAGGTGCACACCCCCATGCTATAAACTAATTCTGTGCCGAATTTCATGAAATCGGACGAACGGTCTAGGCGCTATGCGCGTCACAGATATGCAGACAGAGAGAGATCCAGACAGAGAGACTTTCAGCTTTATTATTAGTAAAGAGTAAAGATATTAAGTCTGCTTGAGTTAAGTCCTGAAAAAAACATGAGAAAAAGCAAACCACAGACGATTTGTAACAATAACAACGAAAATTTCGCTCTCTAAATGAATATTAAAAACAATCGTTGCATGGTAATCTGAAAAATCAGAGCAACATCAACTTTTGTCAATGTAGATAATAAGCAATTTATAATTGCTCAAATTTGAAAAAAAAAAAAAAAAAACAGTTGAAAATATTGTACATAGCTCCTTGCATCATTCAATAACTATGTTTGAAAGCTATTATGAAGTTGCAATTGTTCTTCCTGCAACGTTACAATCAATCTAATGATAGAAATCTTGTGATGTTGTGAAGTACAAAACGAGAGGTTTTAAACGTTTAACCTTTTTTTTGCTTTAAAGTTGCGCCATTTTTGTAATAAAATAATATTTTAAAAACTAAAATAACACGTTTTTATAGTAATATGAGCTAAAAAGTAAAAAATAATCTTTGGATGTTAATTATGATAAAATGATTGACCGAACAATTAACTTTAATGTAAAAAAACTGAGATGTGCTGTCTATTTACATTTTTCAAGCACAACAAATGGAAGAAATTTAAGACAGTTGATATGAAGCCCCCACGCTTTTTTTCACTTTAAAGTTAATTGTTTGGTTTATTTTTTTAATCATACTTAACATCCGAAGATTATTTTTTACTTTTTAGTTCATCTTGCTACAAAAGCGTGTTTCCTTAGTTTTTAAACTATTATTATTATTATTATTATTATTATTTAGTTTCACTTGTTTTACGAAAAAATTTTTATTTTAACATAATTCAAGATTTTCTATATTCATGAAATCCCCCCCCCCCCCGCCAAAAATAACTTGGCCAACATTCGCAACGGAGATGTCTCGAACTTCAAAAAGAATAATGATACTCCTAAAGGTGCAACAGTCGAGCTTCAAAAACGTTGCGCCGATAAATTGCCTGTCAATTCATTGTCTAATCCAGCTAATCCATACCAGACATCATCTGTGCGTGGGAATCATCTTTAAATTACTTTAAAAATTTGAGGTACATTTTAATAAATCAGTTCAACAACGACCGTGATCAACAATAAATTTTTATTTGAAGGCGTACCTACATTTTGGCATGAAAATAGTTAAAAACAATGATAAATCAAGTTGTAATTGCTTTGGAACACTGGAGCAAATTTTGTCTGATGCAGAAAAATCAGTGAATTCTATCGATAACTCTATTTTTTTGCGAGCATTTTTCGTCCTCATATTAGTGGATTTATGTAAAAATATTGATTAAAATTGCTATCCTCGTATAGATAATAGCCAATGATCGAGTAACGCTCCTGACGTCATCAACAATGAAATTCGCGCCACGGCATTTCGGTAATGGTTGACATGCAGGGAAATGCTTTATTTTGACAAGGCTGAACTGGATTCGGTAACTTAACTGTTTTACTGGTAAGACTGTCATGAAGAATTGGTCAACAATTACACTATCTACTCAACACCAGTCTCTAGTGTGGTGTTTATCTACTCGAGTTTACGTTTAATCCACTGACACTAGGGTTAAACTTGCTGTTAGGAATCAAATTTTCGAAAAATCTTTTGTATTATTTCTCACGGTTGTTTATTAATTTATTTATTTTCTTCCTTTTCTTTTTTTTTTCTTTTTGTAGGAACAGCATTTTTTATGATATACTTCCTAAATGCTTCAGGAAACTTCAGAAGTAAGAAATCATTTTAAAGATGCTTTTACCGCTATCGGCGATGAAAAAAAAAAGAAAAGTAAAGAAAAGAAACGTTTTGCACTTCCGAAACTTACTGGCGTGCTAATGCAAAACAGCGTCTGTCATTCTAACAAGCAAACACTACATGATATGCTTTATTAAAAGTTATCACGTCAATCGAAAGTTGAATTTGGAAATTTTCTACCTACCTCGTGAATAGTACGTATTTTAATTCCTTCATATAGTGTTTTTGTATGGTATTTTAACAACAATGTTATAAATTACAATCGTGAACGTTTTGCACAGGTCAGTAGCTGTAATTTTTGAGTGCTGTATTCGTAACTCCAATAAACTATAGGGAACACCGCAGTCACCGTCTAATGGCGCAGGAAAATGGTTAAACAAACGCATGCCGTAGCGTATAAAATGATAATAAGCCTAGTAATTTTTGTTTCAATGAATGATTTTTTCGTTTTATTCGTTTTTAATAAATATTTTCAGTCTTGTGGATATTCTGGCCCACGTAGAAAGAAATGAAAAGTCAAGAGGCATTACTTACTATAGCAACATTAGAAAGTAATGCAAAACATGTAGTTTGTTGTTCTGAAGCAGCCATTTCCACGATGTTGAATTCGATATTTATCAATTCTTGATAGAACTACATTTTCATAACCTTTAATACTAGATAATTTTATGTGACAATACTATTTTTTATCAAAAGAGGAAGGTGATATTTCTTTGGCTAGCACTAATTGTTTTACATTTGTAGCTGAGTTATTTCTCAAATGCCGAATCGGTTAATTTTATTTTTTCCCCCGTTTCTTATGTTTCTAATTTCTCAATTAAACGATTTCATTCTGTCCATAATATGCAAATCATCAATAAAATTTTCCCGGAAAAATGGTGGTAGTTTTCTTTTAGATTGATATTTCATTATTTCTTTAAACTTATCGAATTTACCTTTTTATTCCACTCATTAAAAAAAAAAAGGTTTTAGCAGACAAGCGAAATCTCACAAATGTTCCTTGTAGCACAATACTAAAACTATAACCCTAAATACATGTTTGGCAAAACTCTTGAGCCGATAATGTTAGCAATAAAAATAGGTTGGCGCACACTATTTTAGCGAGTAAAATTCTCAGCTTTTCTTTTAGCTACTTCAAATTCTAAACGTTATTTCTCGGTGAAAAATTTTCCTTCCGTTCTGCGACAATATTTTCAAGAATATATTTTGCATGCTGTCCGTTCCAACTAAATGCTGCAGTAAAATAGTTAAATTAATTATTTTTAAAACTAGAGATGAAAGCCCCAATTCTTCAGCTAATGTTATCAAAGTCTTCTTTCGAGTTTAAGATCTAAAAAAAACCTCATACTTATATTGTCCGTTTTTCAAGAAAAGGGACTTAGCCAGGGCCGTCGCCAGGTACATTCGTTTGGGGGGGGGGTGTTTAAACTGATTTTGCCGACTGACTCCTAACATTTTGCCGACCCAATAGATACATATGTACACACAATATATATATATATATATATATATATATATATATATATATATATATATATATATATATATATATATATATATATATATACACACAGTAGTGCTTCAGTGATACTAAAGGGATGCATTAATTTCGATTAAAGTCAAGATAGACTGCTGTCCTCCGGAAAATTTCTGAAATTGGCATACTAAAAACATGATTATAGGCTTTGGTTTATATAAGAAGCAAGAGGATCTTGGATTCATTCTCATCTTTTTCGCTGGAGTCAATATGGGACTTTTTTTCTAGAAAAGGTGGTTTTCGGGAGTTCTTCCATAGAAATTTCTAAAAACAAAGATTTTATGCCATCTTTATTGACGTAAAGAAAAGGGATAGGGGGTTCGGGAGCCCTCCCCCCGAAGGTTTTTCGAAATTAAAGTTTTAAAAACACAGTTTTAGGCTATTTAAGGATACTTTAGGGGAGAGGGTAGGCAGTGACGGATCTACATTTTTTTCCGAGTCGGGACAAATATCGAAACTGCCGCCCCTATCCATCTTTCAAGTTTTAAAATTGAGTTCCAACGAAAAAAAAAGTGAATTTGCCGCCTCCTAGAAGTCCCCTTAAATTTGGCACTGAGGGTAGGTATTTACAGATGTCCAGTGGACAGTGGCAGATTAGCTAGATAAAACTGCAATGAGGAATTAAAAGGAATTTTAGAGGAGACATTCTGAGGAAATTTAAAAAAAAAAAAAGAGAAAAAGAAAACGTATTTTATCCATATAAAATTTAACACATAAGAACATTTTCTACTCAAAAAGTTTTGTAATATAATGGTGAATTAATTTATGTTTCATATAATTTTTTGGGGGGGAGGGAGACCCTCATGGTAATCATTCGTTTCGCTATCTTTGAGTACCTTGATTCTGATTGAACATTTTCATGGCGCACAAATAGGGATTTTAAGCATACAAATCAGAAGAATTGCTTTGTATGGGAGAAATAGTTTGCAAAATGAGTTATATCATGCTAGTAGTGTTAGGCTAGAAAATGTGGTGTTCGGAGGTTTCTGCCCCTAAAGATTCTAAAAATGAAACTTTAGACAGTCTTTGACGATGTTAGGGGGAGAGCAGGCTCGGGAAATTTTTCGAAACTGAAGACTTAAGCAGGTGATAGTAAGTCGTGTTTGGTTCCGCTGAGGCTCAGGGGCACTCCCTAGGCGATTTCATGAAATTAAAGTTCCAAAAAGGTAATCATAGGGCATCATTGGTGATATTAAGGAAAGGAGAGAGGAATGACATATTTTTAGTGTTGTGGGAAAGAGTGGGGTTCATAGACTCTCCCCGGAAATTTTCTGCGAATGATGTTCGAAAAATGTACTTTTACGCGATCTGCGATGATGTTTGGGGGCTGTCTCCCGGAAAAATTTTACGAATGTATGCCTTGAAAAAAAAAATATTTATACAACTTTGATAGATTTGGGTAGCAGCGTAGCCAGGGGAGGGGCCCAGCTCCCAGGGAGAGGGGCCGAGGGCATAACCCTTCTTGGAGATCAAAGAGAGCCTAAAACCTTGTTTTTCTGCTTTTAATTTTGGAAGATTTTCGGGGACGAGCCCCCGATTCCCGAGCAGTTCCGTAATGTTTTCAAAAATGCGGTTTTCGGGTCTTAAGTTTAAAAAAATTTTAGGTAAGACCTTCCACTCCTCCCCCTCATCTAACTTAGCAAAACATAGCCTTTTCAAAGTTCTTAGCAGGGTCAGCTCCCAAACACCATATTCAGAAATACTGAAGGAGAAAACATGTCAGCATTTCTGTCCTCTACTTAAGAATATAATCCATGCATAAATTTTGAGGTTATTTATCACTTTTTAAAATACCCAGACTTAACAAATAGGAGTGTATTGGTGTTTTAAACAACTATTAATTAATAATTAGCAGACATAAATAATTAGCATCATTTATAATGAAACCAATTTACCAATTCAATGAAAAATAATTAATGTCATAATCACTTTGAAGTAAGAACCTAAGAACCTGGGCCTCTTCCGAAACAGAATCTTTGCTACACCACAGGATTTAAGAAAGAAGAATCGGAGTGTTTCCCCAAGCGTTTTTTGAATTGTAGTTCTAAACACATAGTTTTAAAAGTTAAACAACTATTGGTGATGTTAGGAGAAAATGATACGAAGTGATTTAGCTTGAAGTTTTTTTGAAAATTGAGGTCTTAAAAGTGCCATTGTAGGCCATTTGTGGTAAACGAGGTTCAGAGACTCTCTCTCTCTCGACAACTTTCTAAAATTGAATGCCAAAAAACGAAGTTTCAGACGATCTTCGTTGATGTCATAGGGCCCTCCTGCAGTAAGTTTTTAAAAACGCAACTTAGATTACATTTCATTACCATAAGATAAAAGGAAATAGTTAGGTTCTGCGATTCCTCCGTCCAGGGCCGCGCCAAGCCTGATCGGCGCCGTCGTGCAAATGTCTTTTGAGCGCCTTTATGCTATGGCGTTTGAGGAAAATATGGTTAAATACCTGGAGGGAAGTTTTGTAGACAAATATTAAATAGAAAAAAATACGTTTGGCATTTAATTTATACAAAAAATGTGTGAATATTTAATTTCGCAATATGGTGTACGTTTTTACTTCATATCTCGATTCCTATTTCCGAGTTCAGCTGCTCCTCTGTTACGCTAATAATCAGGGGCGGATCCAGGATTTCTCTCAGGGGGGGGGGCAATTTCATTCTCATTTTGGCGCCCCCCTCCAATGAGATGCCGACGCCCCCCCCCCCCCCCCCCCCAAAAAAAAAAGTTCAGGAAGTGGGGAAAAAATTATATTTTGATTTGTTAAACATTGTCTTTTCATTTAAAAATTCAGCCATTTGACCGTTTTGTAAAAAAAGTATAAAATAAAAATACACTCGTGTATGAAACAAAATATAATATTGCTCTATGGCGGCGTTTCTAGCACGGGGGACACCGAGGATGGTAATTAGCTCCTCCTCCCCTTGTAAAAAACGGTACTCCGCGAGTGCTGACTGACGTAAAAATTTGAACAATTACGTGTGTATTTTTTGAATCGTAAACAAATATTTTATTATGCAGAAAATACTTTTAATTGAGGTGTATGTTTATTCGTTATTATAAACTACTACTACAAAAAATTATATTACAATTTTTATTTAATGCGCTAATGTACATCAAAAATAATGCATATTATTTTACATACAAACATTGCAAGCTTTTGCTTAAAACGTATATTTACAGACACATGTAATATGAAATTCAAGGAGTTGGTATTCTTAGAAATGAATACCAATAAGACTTATAAATTTTTATCCACAATTTTAACAACTCTTCAATCATTATCATCATTATTATCACTTAGTTCCGAAATTGATACTACAGGTTTTTTTTAACTAAAATAGGAAATAAGCAATTTTTCTTCGAATTTATTTAAATATCTTACAAAGACTGCATCAATTATAGTTTTTTGTCTCGTTGTGTTAAGATTCAAATCATTGAACATCGTTAAATCAAATTTTCTATTTTAAAATTCAGAAATGGTAGATTTTTATCATTTGCAAACATAATGTTGAAAGCCCCCTGACAAATTATTAAATATCTTCCCAATTTTAAATTGAAGTAATTCAGAAGAGTCTGAAGAATGAATGAATAAATAAATTTTCATGCAAAAATTCTCGTATTGCGCTTATTAAAATTAGCAGTCCATTTTCAGCGTGGCAGCGACGAACACACATAATATGTGTGTTCGAGAAACATTGAAACAATAATGTTTCTGATATTGGTGATATTATCACCAATAACAAACATTATTGTTTTTCCCATCTTCAAAAATGCCCAACATGGCTTAAGAAGTTTTCACTTCAGAAATATCTATATAATAGCCAAAAGCGATCTCCTAACGCTCTGACATCATCAAGAATGAAACTCGCGCAATATCATGCAAGAGATTGTTGAAGGAAGCACGTAAAATTCAATACTTTCATTTACATTTTAGTAATATTTAATGGCAACAGAGACAGTTTGACAAGCAGAGAAGTGCTTTGCTTCCAAGGTTGAACAGGATCCAGAAACTTAATTGTTTTACTAACAATGTGTCATTTCGAGAGAATGAAGAAACGGAAAAAGTTGTAAACTATTACCGCTATGTACTGCAGTTGGGGTTAATGCTCACCTTCAATAAACTATAACTGGACTACTACCACTGTCTCTACAGCCAGTGTCCAATTGTGACTCAAAAAGGTTAAACAAACATATGCCGTACCGTACAAAATTGCTTATTTTTCATGGTTAGTTTGTGAACGAACTTCACCATTGGTAGAAAATTTGGGGAGAAAATGAGGAAACTGATCAAGGTGTTTCACCATTTAATTTTCTCAATTATTTATACAAGATAGTTATCTAATTTCAGGTATATTTTTATAATTTGATTGAATTGGGGGAAACTTGGGGGAAATTCCGGTACTTATATTTTCTGTAAATGTTATATTCGTTTTGAGTGTCATCCCTCAGAAGGGTGACACCCGGGTCAGAATCCATCCTCTTTCTCCCCTACTTGTAGTGACGCTACTGAGTTTTATATTCTGAATTGTCTTCTCCTTTTATTGCCGCTTTTTGCAAACCTCGTAATCACTTTATCTATATCAATTGTAATATTCCTGTGAATATGCATACGTGCAAGATCAACAAGACGATTTTCAGCCATTGTTGTCCTTAAATACGTCTTAAGGCGTCGCAGCGAGGAAAATGATCTTTCAGAGGATGCATTACTTACTGGAAGTGTTGCAAGGATTTGGACACATTTTCGTATGATGGGAAATGCATCACAGCTAGGCAATACGTTTAAAGCAGTTACGGGAAGCTCTGCTTTCTTTCCCATTTCTTCAACCCATTTTTCCTTCCATAATAAGAGTTCATCTTTCAGCAGAAACTCGGCACTTCCTCTTTCGACGTCAAATAGAAGTCCGAAGCGATCGAGGAGGGATGCTACAATTTCATCATTTTCTTAAAGATTTATCTTAACAATATTTTCTGGTATGATAATGAACAGCTGAAACGTGTCTAATGTTTCAGCTGAGAATCTTTCTCGCAAATCTGCTAGAACGAAGTCTAGAACAGGTGCATATACTGAAACCCTAAAATATTCTTCTGCTGAATTTGTATCGTAATTTGCACGATAGATTTGCCGTCCTTTACGGGAAGGGATCCGTGGAATGCTTAGCTCAATCTCTAGCTCTTCGGCTAAGTTTTGTGCTCGTTGCCAGATTCTGCTAAAGCTAGAACTTAAATTCTCTCTTCGTCTGGCTAGAATGCTTATTGTATTTTTTACCAGCACAGAACTTTCATGAATATCAAGGGCTTTCTTTTGCAACAATTTACTCAAAGAGTGAGTTAAGGACAGTATATCGCTGAGGCACAATATAGCCACTATAAATTGGGCGTTACAAACTGCTGTCACTAATGAAGTAGCCTTGCCAGCTGTGCTTGGATCACGCCATCCTGATATTTTTTCTAAGGTCTCAACTACCTTCGGGAGGTCGACAGAGAACTGAAGCACAGCCTTGTGTCTCTCCACCCACCGAGTCTCACATAAGGATGTCAGGGCACATCCCAAGGTGCTCAAGAGAACAGTCTTCCTCTTTGGATGGGCCTTGAAAAAGGAAACTATTTCCTTTATAACTGCTACAGCATCTCGGATAGTGGGCACTTTTGAACTGCGTGAAATGGAATTATTCAGCTTGTGACTGTAGCACGGTGTCTTGATGGCGTTTTTTGCTTCTTTCTGAACCTCCGCGACTGCACCGCGAACTTCAGAAAGCATGACCGCGCATCCATCTGTTCCTATTCCAACACAGAGTTCTAAAGGAAGCTGCAGTCTATTTTTCAGTTGAAATAACACAATTTGACCGATAGCCTTACCGGTCAAGGACAACTCTGTTAGTGTGGCGGTTTCGTCTGTAGTTTCTTCGTTAGTGATTAATTTCTCTATAGCCTTCCAATCATCTTCCTCAGATCCATAATCATTATGTTTAGTGGGATCTATTTCTGAAAATGCATCTACGAAGGTTATAAAATCCTCACGAATGCCACCATCATTAACGTATCTAATCGTAAGGCTTAGTTGTGACGAGTGTGACAGATCTGTTGTCTCGTCAAAAAGTAGTGCATAATACTGCGACGCTCGCACGTTAGACAAAATCTTCTCCAATATTTCCTTTCCGCAGCATGAAATGAGAGCATTTTGTGTGGTCTTACTAATGTATGTCGCATTAGCGGAAGCTGACTGTAACTGCTTCTCCAGTTTTTGGTCCCCAGCAGATACTCTAAATTTCAAAAGCTCTCTAAAATTCCCTTCGTTAACTGCTACGTCGGAGGCACCACCAGATGTATCAGCGTTTAAAAGTATTGACCCGTCATCTCGGTGTCCACGGAATGCAAGATTTTGCCGCCCGAGAAAAATAACTGTTTCAACAATCGGACGAAGACGTTCCCTATTTGCTTCTACCTCTTTGAGATGCTGCTCATTCACAAGATTAACTATTTCCAAGTCTGGCCTATCAAATGTTTGCAGGAATGCAATCCCCTGTTCTACTGCTCGTTTGTGGTAGTGATGATTAGAATGCAACTCCAAATCTCCATTGTGTCCTGCAATGTCCTTAAAGTTTAGCAACGGTTTAGTCACAAGCTTTTGCAAAGGCACTGTTTTTTGACTTCCACCAACGCCACCGATTGCAAAAAAAGGGCAGTACTTACAAAACAAACCTTGCTGAGCATGTGAAAACACAAGCCAAGGATATTTAATAAGATATTTATGAGAAAAATATCTTTTCACTACCTTTCCTTTGACCGTGTGCAAGGAAACTGGAAATTTGTAATCATCCTTGGGCCTCCAGGGGTTTGACAGTAGCTGGTATTTGGAGTAATCATCTATATTTTTACCTAAAAAATTTCCAATATCGTAAGGAACATTTGACTTTTTACATGCAGTAGAGTCGGCAGAAGGCAGAACAGTCATTTCTTCAGTATTTAATATATCACCTCCAACGGACTTGGAAGCTGCTTGAACAACGCAATCTGAAACATCACGCCTGTGGGGAGGCTGGAAAAAGGATTCAATGCATCTAGCTTCAGAGATTTGCTTCTTTGTTGATAAAAATTGTCCACTACCCTGCAGAAAAAAAAAAATATTTTAATGAAGGTCAAATTGATTCATGGAATGGATCACTTCTCCCGTTGATCAGATCCCATGCCTTAGTCATTCTCGGAGTTTTATTATTTTGTTTCTAGAAATACGTAGTTGATTTTTTCTTCTTTCTTTCTAGATCAAATTTTAAGTGACACGTGTTAAATTTATCGTATACTTGTAGAGGGTCAATTAAAATAAGAAAACAAGCATCTCATGTAGATTAAGGCTGAAAAGTACTACAAACTGTTATATCTCGTTCCTTTTTTTTAATAAATATTTGATATAAAGTTTATTGAAATTACTTATAGGTTTTTTGTTACACACCGATAATTAAGTAGGCACATAAATTTTTAAAATTCTTCATTATTTTTGCTACAAAATTGACTTTGAAAACAGTAAGCTGTGAAACGTCATGTCACTTATAGTACTAAATTTTTTCACGTTCGCAGTTAAAGATTAAGTGTGTTTGAAATGTTCAAATTTCAACAAATAGTTCTCACTTTTCAAAACAAACAAAAGAAAACATGCGACTGAAGGGCTTTGTCGATTCAATCAAACCTAAGTTTTGCTCAGGTAGTACTATTTCTCTTAAAAGCTATTTTTTTTGGGGAAAATTAAATCTGACATAAAACGCCTAGATGAAAAACGATATAAGAGCCAATGTTAAGAATTTGGAGAAAACTAATACAAATGAAGAAGAAAACTCTCATCTGATTTGGAACAAGAGATGATATTAGCAGGGTCAAGGCCACACATCTTTTTATCAGAGCCAGACTGAATGTTATTTTTCAGACGAAAAAAGAAACTTATGAAAAAAAAAATCACATTAAAGAATCATAGTGAAATTTAACTTCCACTGTACTGTCTTGTATTATACATTGAATCAACTTACAGTTATATTGATTTCTTGACCAGGCGTAGTTTCTCCAGATTGATCACCATATTTGATTTCAAAAGCGTCAAACTCATTCAGTTTCGTTGAAGAGAACTGTAAGGACGGTAATAAAAATATTTGTAAAACAACACACACACATACACTAGGGTTTCCGCTATGGTCGCATTTTTTCGCAAAATGCGAAAACACTATCTCAATAGCGAAAATGAAGTAAGGCATTTTCGCTTTTTTACGAAAAAGTGAAACACATAGTCAGTTAGAAAGATATGTAAATAATCCAATATTTTCTATATAAGTCAAAACAGAAGTAAATGTTTAGTATGCTTTTCATTAATTAAAAACATAACTAGTTCAAATAGTAATCTGAGTTGAAGAGTGAGCAATGCGTTGTACTAATTATAAAATAAGTTAGTATATAATTTATTTTCATGGCTAAAACAATTGAAATGATGTACGATTGAATTTCAATTTATTTATTCTATTTTATACTGTAATATGAATCAACTTACTGTTCGACCTGTCGATTGTTCTGACATAGCCTCGGCCGATTGATCGTCTTCTTCTATTTCAGAAGCAAAATTATCATTCAGTCTCGAGGGAGTGGAAATTGAAGTAGAAAGAGACACCTGTAAAGCCAATATAATTATTATTAAAATAAATAATCACATAGAGGGGGTTAAAAAGGAGTATCCGGCCCATAAATGAATATAACGTCTAACATAGTCGAAGTTTAAACTGCAATTACAATTTATGTATAAGTCAAAACAGAAGTAAATGCTAAAGTATGCATTAATTGAAAACATAACTAGTCCAAATGGTAATCTGAATCTGAGTTGAAGCGTGAGTTATGCGTACTAATTATAAAATAAGTTAATGCATAATCTATTTTCATAGATAAAACAATTGAAATGACGGACGATTTGAATTCAATTTATTTATATTATTTTATAATGTAATGTAAATAAACTTACTGTTTGACCTGTCGATTGTCCTGACATAGCTTCGACCGATTGATCGTCATCTTCTATTTCAGAAGCAAAATTTTCATTCAGTCTCATGGGAGTGGAAATTGAAGTAGAAAGAGACATCTGTAAAGCCAATATTATAATTATTTTAAAAACCTCAAAAAAAAAAAAAAAAAAAAAAGAAAGGAAGAAAGAAAGAAATCACATAGAGGGAAAAAAATAGAAATATTCAGCTGTGCAAAAATGAATATAGCGTTTAACATAGTTGAAGTTTAAACTACAATTACAATTTTATATATAAGTCAAAACAGAAGTGTAAATGCTAAGTATGCTTTTCATTAATTAAAAACATAACTAGTTCAAATAGTAATCTGAGTTGAAGAGTGAGCAATGCGTTGTACTAATTATAAAATAAGTTAATATATAATTTATTTTCGTGGCTAAAACAATTGAAATGATGTACGATTGAATTTCAATTTATTTATTCTATTTTATACTGTAATATGAATCAACTTACTGTTCGACCTGTCGATTGTTCTGACATAGCCTCGGCCGATTGATCGTCATCTTCTATTTCAGAAGCAAAATTATCATTCAGTCTCGAGGGAGTGGAAATTGAAGTAGAAAGAGACACCTGTAAAGCCAATATAATTATTATTAAAATAAATAAATAAATAATCACATAGAGGGGGTTAAAAAGGAGTATCCGGCCCATAAATGAATATAACGTCTAACATAGTCGAAGTTTAAACTGCAATTACAATTTATGTATAAGTCAAAACAGAAGTAAATGCTAAAGTATGCTTTTCATTAATTGAAAACATAACTAGTCCAAATGGTAATCTGAATCTGAGTTGAAGCGTGAGTTATGCGTACTAATTATAAAATAAGTTAATGCATAATCTATTTTCATAGATAAAACAATTGAAATGACGGACGATTTAAATTCAATTTATTTATACTATTTTATAATGTAATGTAAATAAACTTACTGTTTGACCTGTCGATTGTCCTGACATAGCTTCGACCGATTGATCGTCAACTTCTATTTCAGAAGCAAAATTTTCATTCAGTCTCATGGGAGTGGAAATTGAAGTAGAAAGAGACATCTGTAAAGCCAATATTATAATTATTTTAAAAACCTCAAAAAAAAAAAAAAAAAAAAAAAAGAAAGGAAGAAAGAAAGAAATCACATAGAGGGAAAAAATAGAAATATTCAGCTGTGCAAAAATGAATATAGCGTTTAACATAGTTGAAGTTTAAACTACAATTACAATTTTATATATAAGTCAAAACAGAAGTGTAAATGCTAAGTATGCTTTTCATTAATTAAAAACATAACTAGTCCAAATGGTGATCTGATTTAAAGCATGAGACACTATAAAATGTGGGAAATTTATAAATTGCAGTATTTGGAAATAATATTTTGGACATAAATATGTTTTGTTTTTTTATCCTTTCATTGAACAAGCATTTTTTTTCTTCAACAGCGATTTGTCACAAAAATGCAATTTAAAGCAAAAAGTTCGGCTTAAGCACCAAATGAGAGAAGTGTACAATGCTATTTCAGAAACAATCAATTTGTATTAATTATAGAATAAGTCAATAGTCAATGCACAATTAATTTTCATAGCTAAAACAATTGAAATGATGGTCGCTTTAATTTCAATTTACTGATACTATTTTATAATGTAATATGAATCAAATTAAACTTACAGTTTGACTTGTCGACGGTCCTGACATTCCCTCGGAAGATTGATCCACATTTCTGTCATCCAGTTTCTTGGAGTCCGATGCGGAAGCTGAAAAAAACTTCTGCAAAGCTTTTGATTGTTTTTCATCTTCTTTTAATTGTCGTAATTTCCTTTTACGATTAAATGCGCCTGATGTTTTTTTACTGGTAGACATCAATCAAATTTTAAATGCACAAAACTAATTTTGACAGGAAACTTATCCAAGCCCAGTAAACACGAGTGATTCGGACAAAGACCAGGATTGCCAGTTCCTAAAAATATGTCCCCCTTAACTCACGACGGAAAAATCAAACTATCAGTGGGAAATAACCCTATTAAAATATTCTTCACATCTGGCCGCAACCTGTTACAATTCTGGCAGCTCATCTCTACCTTTTAAAAGTGTTAAAAGGTTTCTAATTCTTTGGTATACTTCAAAGGATGTGTGGTCTTTGTCACTCTAATAAGAGGCTCTTACCTCTTTCCCTCATGGGAGAAGCTTACAATGAGCAAATACTGCTAAAGGTCAGGACCTATAGTCCTGGCTAAAGGTAGCTTTGTCCAGTTTTAAAATCCATATGACCCTGTTTACTTTGCGTTCCTTCCTATTGTCCCTCACTTCAAAGGATAGACTACACTGTCACTAACACAAGACTGTTATCGCTTCTCAGAAATTCCCACGTTAAGCTTTTCCAGATTTTTTCATTATTTTACTGGAAGCATTTCAACTGTAAGAAAAAAGTGCTTTTTCTGAGCAGCGCAAAAGTCCTGGTAACCGGAGTTTGACCAAAATTGTTGCAAAATCTGGAGCCAATTAACACTTACATTATATACATAACGTTATATGACATTTTAAGTTATTTTTTCTTGAAAATAAGGCGTCGCAATCGCAGTACGAAAATAAAACAATTGAACATATAATTACATTCCCTCTGAAATTAAAGGGAAAACTTTGCGGATATTGCGCCCCTTAGAGTGCCTCGGATGCGCCCCTCTTCACACAGGTTGAAAACCAGTGAAGGAGAAAATTATTTTTTCTAAATGTTTCCACTTTTTTTTGTACCAAATTTCAAAGCATTCCTTATGAATATAGAGGGAAAACTTATAAATTGCAGATATTGCGCCCATTTGAAGGTTGGGGATGCGCCCCTACTACATACAGGTTGAGAACCGGCGAAGGAGACAAATAATTCCCCCCCCCCTTTCCCCCTTTTTTTTTGTAAAAAATTGCAAACCATTCCCATTGAATTTAGGGGCAAACTCCAGGGCCGTATCCAGAGGGGGGGCCTGACGGGCCCGGGCCCCCCCCCCCCCCGAAACCAGAAATGTTTTGTACCGTAACACAGAAGGGTTTTTTTTTGTTTTTTTTTTTAATTCCTAATGTCAGAAAAGGAAAATGACAAAGGTTTTTTTTATTCTTAATTTTGCTACTATTCAAAATTTATAATATTTTGAAGAAATACAGAAAAAGCAGTTCTAGTTCTGATTAGCTGCAAGGCACACTTGAAATTTAGACCTTTAATTAGGACTTCCCGCTCTCTTTCCCAATTCAATTCAGGGCAGTGCAGGGTTAAGGCAGGCCCTTTGTCAGTTCGGTAGACTTTTCAAGTCTACCGAACTGACTTCTGCGCACTTCCTCCTCCAGGGGCGGGCACAGAAATTTTGGGGCTGTCACAAATGCTTTTTTTGGGCCCCCTATATTGTTTACCCATATTTTCAACCCTAGGTTTAAAAATATTGGGCCCCATTTAAGCTCGGGCCGGGGCCAACAGGTGTCCCTCCTCCCCTCTGTGCATTACCCTGCCCTCCTCCCCCTAAAACTCTTATAAAACTTACACTGCACTGATTTCGAGCCGGGGACTCCCCAAAGGCTGGGCCCCTAGTTTCCGATTGGGCGAGTATCTTGTTACCAAGATGGACCAAATTCAGCTCCTTGATACATCCTGAGTAAAAAATGCAAAAATCACGATTCTCACGTTTTTGTAGCATAATTTTTAAGATCATTTTTGTGACTGATATGTTTCTTGTCTTGCATTTATTTA
Source organism: Uloborus diversus (assembly GCF_026930045.1). Taxonomy (NCBI): domain Eukaryota; kingdom Metazoa; phylum Arthropoda; class Arachnida; order Araneae; family Uloboridae; genus Uloborus; species Uloborus diversus. Next base: position 121,887,014 of record NC_072737.1, on the reverse strand, counting down.
ATGCCGAATTCAGTATCATGGAAGTTCTTTGGTTATTGCTTGTTTTTTTTTTCTTACTTCTACTGCATACTGTTAATACCTTTAGTATGAGAAAAAAATAACACTTACTCTACTCTTTAATTTTCTGCACTACTTGTGATTGAAAAAAAAAGTTTGTTTCGAAAAATATTTCGTTGCATTTATTTTTAACTTAAAACGGGTGTGTCTTAGAAAGTTATAATCATTTTGTAAGACTGTGCAATCAACTTCTGAAAAGTGTAAATAAAGAGCTTTAAATAATTTCAACTGTTCGAGAGTCTTTGAAAATTATTTAAGTTTTGAAATTCCTTGAAAAGTTCTTCAGTTTTGTATCTTATCAAGATTATAAAGTATGAATTGTCCAAATGGTCAGAATATTACTCTTCCGTTCTTATTTTCTGAATATCTACACCATTTCTTTTAAACTATTTTGTACAATTTTCATACTGTAGGGCATTTAATGAAAAAAAAAAAAAAAATGGGGGTAGGGGGAGTGATCGAAAACAAACTTCACTTAAAGCCGATATGAGCAGATGACGAAGTGCTTCTCTTTTCTCCTCTCTCATTTTTCCTCTCTGTCCATTAAGTTCCATGATTTGTCGAGCAAGCAATTTTTATTTTGTTTGATCTTGATTTGCAAAAGAATGTATAACTTTTAAAAGAATTTGCTTTTTTTTTTTTTTTTTTACATTTTTGTAGTCTCAATTACCTAATATAAGACCTCAAAACACAGATTTTTTTTTCGAAAATTTCTCGGGGGTAGAAACCCCTGGACCTTCTGAAATTATGGGTCTTCTACATCCGACTTAAAGGGACACTCTCCTGTTATCCTTACTACTACAAGGTGAACAAGAAAAATAATAAGAAATTAAAATAACAATAGTTCAAACAGTGGAATCATTAAAAATAGACACAAAAAGTCTTCTATGTTAACATTTTTATGCGTTTGGTGTGTCTATATATACTATATGTGTGTGTGTTAGGGCAATGTGCTAATCCGGGCCCCTCCCGAAAAAAATTTCTGGATACGGCCTTGGCAAACTCATAAGTTGCGGTTATTGCACCCATGTTGCGCCGCTTCATACAGGTTGGGAACCGGCGACGGAGAGAAACAAAACATTTTTCCAAATATTTTCTCATTCGTTTTGTAAAAAGTTTCAAAACATTTCCTTTGAATTTAGAGGAAAAACTTTGCAGATATTGCGCCTCTTTGAAGTCCTCGAATGCGCCCCACCACATCCATGTTGAGAACCGGTGAAGGAGACAATTAATTTTTCCAGCATCTTTTTTTTTTTTTTTTTTTGCTGCAAATTTTAAAACATTCCCTCTGAATTTAGAAGGAAAACTTTTAAGTTGTGAACATTGCGCCTCTTCGAAGGCCGCGGATGCGTCCCACTTCATACAGGTTGAGAATCGGTGAAGGAGACAAATAATTTTTTCAAATTTTCTTTTTTTTTTTTTTTTTGTAACAAATTTCGAAACATTCCCCCTGAATGCAGAGGAAGAACTTATAAATTGCAGATATTGCGCCCATTTGAAGGTTGGGGATGCGCCCCTACAACATACAGGTTGAGAATCGGTGAAGGAGACAAATAATTTTTTCAAATTTTCTTTTTTTTTTTTTTTTTTTTTTTTGTAACAAATTTCGAAACATTCCCTCTGAATGTAGAGGGAGAACTTATAAATTGTGGACATTGCGCTCCTTAGAAGACCGTGGATGTGCCCCACTATGTGCATGTTGAGAACCGTTAAAGGAGACATATTTTTTCCAAATATTTTTTTTTTTTTTTGCTTCAAATTTGAAAACATTTCTCCTGAGTTCATAAAGAAAACCTATAGGTTGCAAATATTGCGCCCCTTAGAAGGCCTTGGATGCGCCCCTCTCCACACAGGTTGAAAACCAGTGAAGGAGAAAATTCTTTTTTCTAAATATTTCCATTTTTTTTTGTTCCAAATTTCAAAGCATTCCCTCTGAATTTAGAGGGAAACTTATAAATTGCAGATATTGCGCCCCTTAGAATGTCGGGGATGAGCCTCCCCCCCCCTCCATACAGGTTGAGAACCAGTGAAGGAGAAAATTGGTTTTCCTTTCTATTTTCTCTTTTATTTTGTTTTTTGTAACAAATTTTAAAGCATTTCTTCTTAATTTAGAGGGAAAAAACTTATAAATTGCAGATGTTGCGCCCCTTTGAAGGTTTGGGATGCGCCCCCACTACATACAGGTTGAGAACCGGTGAAGGAGACAAATAATCCCCCCCTCCTTTTTTTAAACAAATTACAAACTATTCCCACTGAATTTAGAGGGTAAACTCATTTGTTGCGGTTATTGCACCCAATAGAAGGCCGTGGATGAGCGCCGCTTCATACAGGTTGGGAACCGGCGACAGAGACAAAACATTTTTCCAAACATTTTCTCATTATTTTTGTAAAAATTTTCAAAACATTCCCTATGTATTTAGAGGGAAACTTTGCAGATATTGCGCCCCTTTGAAGTCCGCGAAGGCGCCCCACTACGTGCATGTTGAGAACCGGTGAAGGAGACAAATATCCCCCCCCCCTTTTTTGCAGCTAATTTGAAAACATTCCCTCTGAATTTATAGGGAAAACTTATAGGTTGCAAAAATTGCGCCCCTAAGAAGGCTGCGGATACGCCCCACTACATACTGTTTGAGAACCGGTGAAGGAGACAAATATTTTTTTTTTGTATCAAGATTCAAAACATTCCCTCTGAATTCAGAGAGAAAACTTATAAATAGCGGAAATTGCGCCCCTTAGAAGGCCGTGTATTCGCCCCACTGCATGCATGATGAGAACCGGTGTTAGTAGCGTAAAATCGAAAATAGAAAAACGATGTTAAACTAATCGAAAGCCAGGAGTTAGCAACCATTGATGTGATTGATGATTGAGGGCGCGTGTAATATTTTATTGCATACTTGGAGAGCAGAGCAGGCTAAAGCAAGCCAGAGCTTTTGTTTTGGTGGCGGTGGGGGGGGGGGGAGTCCTCAGAAACTTGCCTTTTTGGTGACTGTGCGTAACCTCTTTTTTTTTTCTTTTTTTTTTTTTTAGGCAGCGGCTCCCGGCGCCCGTCCCCACGGGCGCCCCTTCATTTGTCCAGGGGGGGGGCAATTGCCCCGTTGCCCCCCCTTGGATCCGCCCCTGCTAATAATGCATTTTGGAAGGAGAAAATATTTTAACATCTAAGTCATAGCCACTTTGAATATGTATCTAATCTCTAAGTGATGAACAATTAATAAAACTTTTATGCCTGCCTAAACATGACAAAAGGAACAGTGGCGCAACTAGAAAGTAGTTTTAGAGGGGGTACAAATTGAAAAAAAAAATCTCTTTTAATAAGAGGGATCCGGGTTCTCCCCGGAAACATTTTGAAACTTGTAGTTTGAAAAACGCAATTTTAGACTGTCTTTGGTTGTATTATCAACGATAAACTTTCCTTGGTATTATGGGGAAAAAAGGTACAAGGGGCTCCACGGAAATTTATGGAAGGCCTTAAAGCGTGATTATAGGTCATATTTATTGACGTTAGATTAAGGGATGGAACTCTAAGATTCTACCCGCTCGTTTTTTTTTTTGAAAAATAGATAAAATTCAATTTTCTTTTCTAACCTCCAATTTTTCGAAATTGAACTTCCAAAAATGCAACTGTAGACAACTTTGAAGATTTTAACAAGAAAGGAATTCTGGAGCTCTCCCCCGGAAAATTTTTCAAAATTCAAGTCCTAAAAAGAATAAGCAGTATTATGATATTAGAAGTGGTTCAGAGACTATTCTAACTTTCTTAATTCAGGTTTGAAAAACGTAATTTTTGATGATATTTAAGAAAGGAGGTTCGGGGGTCCTTGCCCGAATATTTTCTGAATTGGAAGTCTTAAAAACGTGATTGTAAGACCATATTTGGTAACATTAGGGCAGGCAATCTTTCGAAATTGAAGCTCTAAAAACGCAATTTTAAGTGATTTTCGAACGGATTTTCAAGCGATGTTGTTTCGTATTCGGGAGCTTTTGCGAAATTGAAAACCTGAAAACGAAATTGGAGACACTCAGTGATGCTTCTTATTGGGGGGCGGGGGGGGGGAGATTCGTCGGAGTAGCATTTTGAAAACTTTCTAATTTTCAGGCGAACTAGGAAAAAGAAAAATAGAAAGGAGAAAATAAGAGAAATAGGACGGAGGGGGAGTGACCAATTAGCTGAAACTATTGAGAATTTTTTTGCTCTAAGATTTTTTTTAAAAAGAAATTAAAGTTTTATCCCAACATCATTATTTTTTCCTTATTAAAATCACTTTGTTTTCCAAATATGCGATTTTTCTCCCTTCAATAGTAAATATTTTTGAAAAATATTTAATCAAGTATTCTGGGAGGGAGTGGAACAGGGTCGTGTTACCCTACCCCCCTCTGATTGCGACACGAAACAGGGGGTACTGATTATATTTCTGAATTGAAGAATAATATTGCAGAGGATATTCCACCTTAAAATCTGTAATTGAAACTTGCCGGTAAAACGAATAAATCTAAAGTACGAATCGTTAAAAAAGCAAAAAATTAAATTTGAATTTAATATCTAAAACAAACACATTGTCTAAAGCTCTTTCTTTAATTTAATACAGAAATAGCTGAAGAAAAAGAGGATGGTCAAGTCGTTACTTTCCGGAACTAAAAAGTTAATCTAAATAATTGTCTACAATATATGCATATTACGAACAAATACATGATATATATTTCATAACTCAGTCTCGCACCGAAGGGGTGACATTCACAAGTACATAATATGCAAATGTCCTCACCGTATTTTTTAATGTATGATGACATGATGCAGTGGAACTACCACGAACAATAGTCAAAGGTCACAAAACGCCATATTGAACGAATTATAATATAACATATTCATCGCAAGAACCAAAATGAGGAATAGCAAATTTCTTGCGCTGCTTCGTATGCTCAACCGAGTGAAATTATAGACATACTGAAATAACATTCCATTATGGAAAAAAATCTAATTAATTAGCATCATTTGTTTTCAGTGTAAAAGATTACGCTTTTGAATAGCATATTCAAAAACAACAAGACAATAATTTTTCCTTCTAGATAGGCAACAAGGAGGATTGCTTGTTTTAATGAGCAGTATAATTTCAAGCTACTTTTATAGATATAATGAAAAATTCAATTTTAATTTTTTGGTTGGAGAGTTTTCCCCACATTTAAAGCATTTTTGATTGATAGAGCTCGGCGCCTTTTTTGACTCCGGCGCCGTCGTGCGTTGCACGACCTTACACATAGGGACGGCGCGGCCCTGCCTCCGTCTCTCCATCCTAAGCTACTTCCCTAAACCATTTTATTTATTAAAAGAAAAAAAAGGTAGGAGATCCTCCTCCAGATTTTCTTTTTAAAAGACATTTTAGCTGTTTTAGTTTTTCGCGACGAAATTTTCAATTTTCACTCTAATGTTTTTAATTGTTTAAAGTACAAAATTATACAACCTTAAAACAATCTGTTTACATTTTGAACTTACAGATTAAGATAATTTAAAGCTTTTATTTTAGATTGAAGTAGGGTTAACGGTTTAACGTTTAATATTTTGAATACAGGTGGTATTTTTTAGTGATGCCTAATAAGATAACTTTTTTTACTTTATTTAAATATCAGGAATCCTGAATCTCTTGATAACTTTCATTTTACGTTAAATTTTTATAACTCATTTTTTAAACACTCATTAGAGTTACTGGTGTGACTTTTCTAGACAAGATTTTGAATCTTTTCCTCTATTTGAAACATAGTTTCCTTACTTTTGTACGGGTTGTTTTAAATTGAAACTTGTTATGTAATTCTATAACGCTCTAGCTATTTTTTTTCTCTATTGGTTAAAAAAAATGTTTGAAACGTATTTCAGCTGTCTTTTGTTTGGTAAATGGTAATTTTAATGATGTACATGTTTGAATGTTCCTAAAAAATATTTTAAGATTGCATTTTCTTCTGAAATTTTGCAGCAAAAAAAAAAAAAAAACATTCATTTGTCCCCCCCCCCCTCTTTTTTTCTTTTCTTTTTTTGAAACTCTTCACACCGACTTTTTTATCCCAGCAACTTACTTAGAACTCTTATTTTTCAATATTTAACGGAAGATATATATATATATATATATATATATATATATATATATATATATATATATATATATATATATATATATATATATATAATAAATGGGGAATAAATGGGGAAAGATTAAAATAATGCTTTGAAAATATTACGTTAAAATAATCATACCTTTTCTGCTGCATTTCAATAAGCGTTTTTTTTTCTCAAATTCAAGTAAAATGCTTTTTCAGATTTTTCCTTACTTGCCACAATGAAAATTATTGTTCACATGCGAATGAAGTTCAAAACATTAGTTTTTTTTTGGAATTCATAATGAATAAAATAACTATGCAGGATAGTCACTCAAGTCTTCTGCGAAAATCGGGAGCCGGACAAACTCAATGCACTTGTATCTCTTCAAGGCCCCAACGCCAATAACTTTCTTTGTCCTTCAGGCAGAAAGTTCACACAGCAGGGGCCGAACAGACCGTCCTAAGCACACAACAACAGTTGATCCAACTCTTCTCTAATTTTCCCTCGAGCTCCTAGTTCCAGATTCCAGAGAAAGGTTTTTAACAGAAAAGACCTCTGAAGGTTTGACGTTTCTAATGTCACCCCTACACGCGATTACGCCACGCCGTCTCCACGAAGGCATTTCTGAGTGTTACGATTGGCGGACAAATGTCTTGCTTTTAGTTACACAATAAACTTGTGTGGTCGACGAATAGGCATAACCCCTGAGAGTAGAATACTATTTTGGTTTTTACCCGTCAGCCTAGAAAAAGGGGAAATGTGCTGAATGTGTATTCAGAAGTTCGTTTCAAAATCAAACACTTAAAATACATACCAATGGGACTTAGTGTTGTAATAAAATCTTTCTCTCTATTTTAATTTTTTTATCATTTCGGCACCCTATGTAAATCTACTTTGCTGAGAATTTTTTATTGATGAATCAATTTTATAAATATGTCCACTGTGCACTGTCCAAAGCTATCATCTTTATTAATGTAATTGTGTTTTTAAACTGAGACTTTCCGTGGGTTTCTATATAGTTTATTGAATAACTATTTTGAAAAAAATATTTGAATCTTACATCTCGGCTGCTCACAGGTAATCTTCATGTGTGATACACAGCTTCATAGAAATTTCTAAATAATATTTTAAGATTGAATTATCTTTTTAAAATTTATAGTATAAACACTAATTAGAACTCATGATTTGCATTGTAAGTTTGTTAAAATGGGAAAATATAAAAATGTGCACATTTCCATTTAACTTTTATCAAAGATATAGTGAACTTCAAATTCACTCTAAAAGTAAAAATTGCTGATTCTAGCTGAAATTGCCGACTGAGTACAGGAAGGCGGCGCCCATTGGGAGGTCCCAGTGGCCTCCCTAAAAGTCCTTATTCGGCCAGATTTGTCTGATTAGTCGGCAAATTTTAAGACATTATTGCATTTTTTTAAATTCCTGAATGTCCCTTCTCATGTGTGAATTGCATATCCGTATTTTATCATTCGGAAAATTGAGAATTTTCCCCAAGAATTTAAGTTCGGGGTGTCCCTGGATACAGTGTCGGCAAAATAATACTTTGTTCAAGTTAATGTCGGTAAATTGAGAATACTGTGCAATTAGCAGTCGGCGAATTGATTATGTCTTTCAGGTGGGCTCTCAGATGAATAGTCGTCAGTACGCAAAATATACATGTTTTTTGGTTTTTCCTTTTTCAATAAAAGGTGAAAACGTGCACATGGTCAAGCTACATACTACTTTACTCCAAGGTTTTGAATACAGAATCAACTGAAAAAGCAAAAGCGCCGACTCTAGCTGAATTTTCGGAGTGGACGCTTATTGTCTCGGCAAAATGAGCAGTCGCAAACTAAGCAATCGGCATAGTGTGAGCAATGTAAAACTGAAAGTAAACGGAGATCCCATTCATTATTTTCTCTCACGCAAAGTATGAAAAGGTTAGATGTATAACTTTGTATGAATATGCTAACTTTTTTTAAAAAATTTCTGTCAATTAAAGTTTTGAAATTCCGAAACATTGAAAATGCCGACTTATGAACTGATTTTGCCGACTGGATGAAATCACTGGGAGGGTGAGACACCACCCTCACCCCCCCTATGGCGACGGTCCTGAACTTAGCCACGCCTTCTCGAACACAGAGCTCCATTTTACGCGGGGATGATTGGTAAACACATCCACGCGTTTCTAAATGAGACAACCAGACAAATTTAACTAGGTGTGCATTTTAATGCGCAATGTCCGTTACATCACTTGCTTCACTTGTCTATTGCCGTCTTAGGAATTCTTACATTTTAAAAACTGCTGCTTTTACAACAAAATGCTATGATCCGAATATCTATTCGTCGCTAATTTCATGCCGCTGCGAAGTTTGTTAATCCAAAGTTTTCTTCTATTTCCCCTTTCGCTATTTCCAACAATCAACTCCCTTTTTAATTGAAACTAACATTATTTTGAAAAGCTCGAGAATGCCATTGAGGGAGACATGAATTTCTGTTTCTGAAAGTAATTTAAGACACATAGAATGCGTTAATGTTAATAAATACCCATAACAAACTGCCTATGTTTAGCTTATGCCCTAGTTTAGCTTATGGGGATATTCTGGTGGAAACAGCCACGTGTCTCCGGCAACCCCATGACGTCAGCCCATTAAGAAATGGTTAAAATTGTCTTCGCCGATTTCTTACACAGTTTGTTTTTGAAGTATGGCAACGAAACAACTGTCCTGTCGTTTTGAAGTCTGATGTTTACGATTGGATTTTAAGCAATGTACACTTAAATTTAAAAAGTTTATCACTATCATGTCGGCTCTTCAAAAGGAAATTTTGAAGAATAAGTTACCGCCTATGTATTCAGGATCTACCGGGTGCGTTAATACTGCTTTTTGTTACTTGTTTATTTTCAGTCACTTTGCTTTCGGCTTATTTTATTCATCTCAGCAAGCTTTCTTACGTTTTGATTCGAATTTAGTGGTCTTGAATGCAGTTGACTTTCAGAAATGTGTTTGTTTACTCATTTCGAGTCTTTTTCATTCTTTTAGCTGCTCAGATATTTAACTGAGAGTAAAATTAATGACTTTGCGACTGATGCTACCGCAATCACCATTTTATATTTTACGCTACTTCAATTAAAAAATAATTTTTTGAAAACTTTAAGAATGGGAAATTGAAAGAAAATGGGAAAAGTATTAATATGTCTTGGAAATTATAATGCAGATATCATTATTTTAAAATTTAGAATTTTAAAAAGTCCCGGGTTCATACCCCTCCCGCCTACTTTAAAAGGATATTCCTATAATTGAAGCATTTTTTTTTCTTTTTTGAAAGCTATTTCCCATCATCAAATCAGTTTATACGATGTATAACTGTTTGTGTAAATAAATTTCAGAATCAAATTATGACTAAAGACTGCTATTTACATTTTTCAAGTAGTATTAGAGCTGGTGGCTTTTATTTTAAATCCCCCCCCTCCACACCTCCTCGAAGAATTTGTTAGCTCACAACTCATTAAAGCACATGGTTGAAGCTTAACAAATGAAATATGATCTATAGCAACACAATACATTGTTTCTTTGTTTCTGACCAGCAAGTAATGTTTAATGCAATGTAGTATGACAGGAGATGTTTAAAATACTGATAAAATGTCATCAATAGGCAATTACAGACAATCCATAGATTTTATGATTTATTTTAACAAAAATTTGCTTTAACTGTCCAGTAGATTTAAAGAAATAAATACTCACAGACTTCAAAATGAAAAATGAAGAAAATTTTTACGCAAGTTTTTGTGCAGTTCTTAACATTGAGATATACTCTTTTTTATTTTCAGGTTGGCAGCTCGAAAAATAAATCGCAGACGTGATTATACACCTGTTTCATGGGACAAATATTTTGATACGTATCGTGATGTAAAAATCTCAGATGGAAGTGTATCCTTTTATTCAGTATTCATGCTTCTTTTCAGTTTTTGAAATTTCTAAAAGAATAAATATAAATGCCAGTATGGAAATCATGACCAGCAGCATGCCCTGGGCTCAGTTAGGCAAGCCTAATCAATTTATTAGTCTAAAATAAAGATCAAAAAGCCCCTTTAAAACCAGGGCTGCAGAATTGGAAGGAAAATGGCCGACTCCGACTCCTGGATTTTGAATCTTCTGGCTTTCTTATTTATTACTTTTTTAATTTCCCCACATCATGCGAAAGTGAAAAAACCTCTAAACAGCGTTTGAAATATTCATTTTTATGAAATTTTCGAGTTGTATTTTACTATAAACCTATATGCATACAGCATTAGAAATTCAATTTGATGGTCAAAGTTTCCAATAGTTGCAATTTTTAAAGTGAGATGGTTACTAAATACTATTTTTTAAAAAATTAAAAAGGATTAATTTGCTTCCCTTTTAACATTTAACAAATAGATGGTGATCAAATTGTGCGTTTTCAATTTTTGAAAGCTGTAGCTTCAGAAAAAAAAGTCTTCTTGCTTAGTCCAAAACCTTTTCTTGAGAAGTTTGCGCCTCGGAAGGCTCCCATCTGGTATGTAACACCTCACAAAAGTTTATTAAAAACATATAAATACTTTAATTCTGAAAATTTCCCCCAATAAATCTTAAATTATATTCCATCTATAAAATTTCAACAGTAAAAGGGCTCTCCATATTTCAGGGATCGTCTGAGTACATGTACGGTCTGGAGCAAATTTTGCACAAAATGCTGCGGTATACAGCTTTGAACGAATAGCTTTTACTATACCTATAATTTCTTCTTTGCTTAGTTTTTAATAAAAAAAATTTCAGCTGTTTAAGAATTAACTTTAAAATATGAAGATTTTAAGATTAACTGCAATTATTGAACATTATATCTAAGTAATCATCCTACTTATTTGATTTCATACTTTTTAGTGAAAACCAAGCTTATAGAAATAATCTTTAGATTTAAAAATCATTAGATATAATTTACCACATCTTTTGAATTCCTGCTTTCTTGCTGGAACTTAGTTGAATTTTCTGAACACCCTCAAACGTTTCCACTTGCGGTATGGGCCCCGATTTGATCAAGGGATATTCCATTTACTATTTTGTAACTGAGATCGAAGTAACAAATATGCTATTATTACAAAAAAGGAAGTATTGTTTTTGCAAAAAAATTTCACTCAAAAATCGGCTTTAATTTCCATTTTGCTCACCCCTGAATGAATGTTGAGGTTTTTTCTTCAACCTGACCACACGTGGATAAGTGGCTAAGACATATAGACCCCGAAAAAATCCATTTTGACAATCCCCCAGTTAATAATAACAAGTTTTCTCGTGACGTGCGTATGTATTTCGCATAACTCAAGAAACGTATGTCCTAGAAAGTTGAAATTTGGTATGTAGTCTCCTAGTAGGGTCTAGTTGTGCACCTCCCCTTTTGGTTGCATTCAGGTATTTCTAAAAAGGTGTTTTGCACCTTTTTTGGGGGAAATTATTGTTAGTTTCAATGCAAACTCAAGTGGTGTTATAATTTGGCGGACACTTGGTGATATATCGCCAGTTTTTTGGTCGCCAACTTGGCGATTTTTTAATATTTTTTTTAAGATCTGGTTTTAATTTGGCCACTGTTGGTGATGTTTAGAGAGTAAACTATTGAGTCACATTAAAATTGCCAATAATGGGGAAATAACATTAAATTGGTGTAAAAAGAAGTCATGTGATGCACACATCAGCTCGTTTTTACTTGAAAGTGATAACTTAGAAAATGTGTGGCAACAAAATCGTTTGCTGACAATTGCTATTAGTTAAAGATAGTTACAAAACAAAGGGGATGGCATGGTAGCTATTACAGAAAGTTTGGTAGCCAGTTGTTTTCTTATTAGTAGATCTTTATACTTTTAATCAAACCATTTGGTTGCCAGTTTTTTAAATAATGCAAGGAGAGTCATTGAAAATTGAAGGAAAAAAAAAAAGCCTGGAGTCAGCATGTTTTTCAACAACTCTGAATCTTTAACCCCAAAATCAATCTGACTCCGACTCCACAGCCCTGTTCAAAACTATTAACCCCATTACAAGAACCATCTACTTTTGGCAATCTATTTCAAGAACCTACAATCTTAGCTGTAGTTTTTCATAGTTTCAAGATTTGGGTGAAATTTCAAAGCTTAAAACAATGTTCCCTGTTTTTATTATCTGTACAAAAATTCAACTCGCCTACATCTTCCATTTCGAGAAATTTAAATCTAGACCATGTGTCCTTTCCTCTGACTCGCATTTGTTCAAAATTGTACATATTAAGCTTTTTAAGCCTGAAATCATAATCTCAATATGGAAATCCATTTACTAATATAGTAGCCCTCCCTTTGAACCTTTTTCAATAAGTAATTAAAATATTTCCAAAACTGAACAACTTAGGGTCAGCTGGGGTGGAATAGGTAGTTTATTAATGTTTCGAGTTACAGAAAAGAAAAATAATTAAAAAAATAAATGAATAAAAACACTCATGTTTTTTACAATAGTTATACTTTATTTTGTGTCAAAAAAAAAAAAAAAAAAACAATGTAAACAGTCGGTTTTGTGGCAGCCGTCTTGTAAGTTAGGGGAAAATGGTAGTGAATAGGCCAATTTTTAATTTATGTACTTTTTTTTAGCTCAAAATTGGCTCTTTAGTTACTTTACTTATTTGGTTACATAAAAAAGTCATAGAAGTTGGATCAGAAAATGTCTATAATGAATGATAATAGAAAATAAAAATATAGAAATTTGTTTGAATGGGCCATTGAAGGCAATGAATGGGCCATTAAATGAATTCAATGAAAACATGTGGAATTGAAAACAAAACAATTTCCTCAAAGAAATAAAAATACAAGCAAAAATGTTTATTAATTTCATTAAATTACTTTTAAATTTTATATATATTTTTTAATAATTAGAATTTTAATTGCTTTGGTAAAACTCAATATTATCTGACAAAGTGTGAAAATAATTAAGAATTATTATTTAAATTTTTAAATAGACAAGTAATTTTTTAAGGATGTATTATTTAGATGTACACCAGCCTACAAAAGCAAACAATAGGACATTTACAAAAAATCATATAAAATCAGCAAATTAAAAGCACACGATTCTAATATAACCTATTTATTAAATACTGGATGGAATCACTCATGTCAAATCCAAATGGTGAAATACTGGTAGGTGTGGTCAATAAATGGAAAGTTCATCTTAATCATTTATAGAATTTCATTTATGTTTCTAATAAATAGCTAATATTTCTTGGAGTTTAAATGTGCAAATTTTAGAAACTACTATAAGCCTGTTCTAATAAGACAGTAGTCGAAATCTAAGATAGAAAGGTTTGTCTAATATTAAAGAAAAAAATCTGAAAAATCGAAGAAAAAACCATATTTTGGTGGCCCATTCATAACCATGATATAGTGGCCCATTCAGCCCCACCTATACTTCTAGAATATATTCAAGTTGTTTTAATACACGAAATTGCAAATAACATCAAAATACATCTTAAAATAAGTTTACAGATGTGAAAAGACTTGCTAACACACATATTGGCAGTGAAATAACGGATACTTTTTAACTAGTAGTTATTTTACTGAAAAGGGAAAAAATGACTTTTGAATCAGATTCTTGATCATTCTACTCTCATGAAAAAATGGCTTCTCTCAAACAATTGAAAATTGGATTAGTTTAGTAGGAACAAATAGCTCCATCTGTTAGTTGCATCTAAAATAATTTCATGCAAATACTTTTTCATATTTTGTTAGTGGCCCATTCATTACCACTCTCCCCTATATTGCAAAATTTGAAACTAACTGATATCATTGAAACTTTGTTTTCAGGATTTTGTTTGAATTTAGGTAATATTGTTCTGATTAGAGACGTACCGAGTACTCGGTAACTACTCGGTACTCGGCCTACTCGGCCAATTTGCCGAGTACTCGGTACTCGGCCAAATTCTGATCAGATACTCGGCCAATACCGAGTAGTTGCAAAAAATTGAATATTATCCAAGACAGATACTAAAATTTATAAAAAAAAGAGCAAGCATTATATTCCGTAATCATTTACAGTTAAAATTTATAAGTCAAATTTAAATTTTAAGAATAATGAAGTTTGTGGAATAAATCTTTATTTTAATGTCCCCAAAGTTAATAAAACTTATTTATTAAAAACTATGCAAAAAAGGTATGTATAGAAAATATGGAATTTTTATATTAAAAATTGATTTTTGCTACAAACAAAAATTAGTTATAAAAAATATAAATTACCTTTGCTTAAAAAATAAAAGGAAATAAAACAACATTAAAAGCACACTGCAGGAACACTGCAGACACGTGTTTTGGCATTACAAGGAATTTCTTTTTCAATGCACAAAATGGGAGCTCGTGGATTTAAAGGCATCCGACAAAAGTCGGATTTTTTTGTCGTATGTCTTTACATTCTTTAGCTCACATGTTATGCACTGAAAAAGACGTTCCTTGTAACGGGGGGTCAGAAACGTGTCTGCAGTGTTCCTGCACATTTGTTTTATCTGCTAATAAAAATTATGTTTGGCGGACTAGAACTATAATTGATTGATATATAGTGAAACCCCTCCTAATGGGCACCCCTCTTATGCGGACAGTTTTTAATTCCCCAGTTCCAATGCAAATAACATTATTAAACCCCTGTCCTGTGGACACCTCTCTATTGTGGACAAAAAAAAATTGTCCTGTTAGTGTCTGCATTAGAGGGATTTCACTGTAATTTGTTTTAATTCCAACTTGATTAATCATACCTTTTATTTATTTATTTTGAATTTTAAAAATAATTTTTTTGTAAAATTTTTGACACAAACAAAATTGTTTATATAATGCGTAATTAAATTTCAGCAGGAATTTAGTTTTAAAAACTATTATATGGACAAGGAGGTTTATACTACTATTCCAATAAGTTCAAAATTCATCACATGTGTGTCGGTGGTTCTTCTTAAAACATAATTGGTACTTGGTAACTCGGCCGAGTAGTGAAAGGCCGAGTACTCGGTAACTCGGTACTCGGCCGAGTAGTGAAAGGCCGAGTACTCGGTACTCGGCTACTCGGCCAAAGTGCTACTCGGTACGTCTCTAGTTCTGATTGCTGTTATTTTCAAAAAAGGAAGTCTCCTTTTGTCAACTGTAAAAATCAGAAAAGAAAAATTCTATAGATTTTAAGAAATGTGTTAAAATTTTTTAAGTGGGGTGGAATGGGTATAATATTAGGCTTAATGACATAGGCTGTCGAATTAACATTTTTTCTCATTCAAAGTTATTCTCTGAAGTAAGTTGTTCATTTTATCAAAAGTTTTATACTCTGAAATCCTTATGTTATGGAGTTGCTTATGGTTGTACTAAATCTGGTTGGATGGAAGACACAATCTTTAAAGAATGGTTCAAACTTTTCGCAAAGCATCTGAAAAGACATGCAAGCCAACTCACCTACGAAACTGTAAAGCATGCTATCACCTATTGATAATGAAATTATCATTACCTACCGCCTAATACAAGTCATACCATGCAACCACTAGACAACGCCAGAGCTGACTAAATAAATTGAAAACCAGTCTGATCAAACTCCCATTCCACTAAGCTTATGTTCAAGTACAATATCTACAGGAGATTGGGTGCTAGTTGAATACAGTGTTAAGAAATTTAAAAAGTATTTTATTGCTCAGGTTCTAGAATCTTTTTATACTTGTGCTTATGTTGTAAAAATTCTTTAGAAGTCTTTGATGGGAGATTTTTCCTCCTTCCCCAATAATGCGAAAATGGAGATTGAAGAAGAACAGATCATCAAAACCTAAGTCAACCAATCCTCAATAATCATGGACATTGTTACCTTTAATTGCAGTGAAATTACAGACTACTTTGTTCAGTAGATTTTTGTGAAAAAGTAATACATAAATTCATATTTTCACTCTTAAATTTAATTTAAAAGAATACTACCCATTTCATCCCACCCCATGGGGTGGAATGGGTATAAAAACAGACTTTGAAATAATAGCTTTTTCACTAAATAAAATTATTTCAGTATTAATAATTGGATATGTGAAGTGTACTGTTGCAATGTAAAAACTCAGTTGAGGATTTTTAATAGTTGGATATAAAATTTGAATAGTTTGATAATCATTTCAAAAATACCGGTTTTTATACCCATTCCACCCCACCTGACCCTACTAAAAAAATGGTCTAACTAAACTTCTGTATAAAGCTAAAAGAACTTCTTTAGTATTATAATTCCTGAAATATTTATTCTTTTAATTCAGTGTCTTAAAACTTAATTACCATAGCATTAGTTAATAGATCTCTCCATGTAAAATTAATTTTAAAATGACATATACAATTTTGCAAATCTAGTTGATAGTTTTGTGTTTAGAGTTTGAAAAATGATTATAATTGTGTGTCACAATATTAATTAGTCTCATGTTAAAGCTGATGAAGTAAAAGTTTTTATTTTCAAAATGTTTTCTGCATTATTTTCCAAGTTACTATTTTTGTGTCCAGTTTTCTACTGAAATGTACCGTTACTTAAACTGAACCTTAACTTCTTCTAAGACGTTCCGTGTCTACCTGAAGGGTAGTTCTGGACCCTTGCTTTTGTTGTTGCATGGTGGGGGCTACAGTGGACTAACATGGGCTCTTCTATCGGTAATAATGTACACATGTTGTTGTCCTTAATATGGGGGCATTTTGTTTACTGTTTATTTGTTTTTAGCTTGATTTTAGATTGTTGCACTTATAAATTTCCCATTTCATTTCAATTAATATTTTAGCAGACTATGAATGTGCTTCATTTTTAAGTGTCAAAGATTACTTACTGTTTCACTTTACAGAGATGCCCCCTCCCCAAGAGCAATGGCTTGCCCTGGGGCTAACGAGAGGCTTGTCACCCTACTCCGAAACTAGGGGTCTGACCATTGGAAGGGCCCCGCTGGAAATCAGAGTACAGTACACTCTAGATATCTCGAAAACCTTGATATGACAAAAGATTATTTTCCCCCTTGATTTTGGGCATTGATCTAATGCTATTTTTCATTCTTTTGTCGAAGTGTTTTCAATCAAAACCTTGTTGTGTCGAATATTATTTGAAGTCAAATTTAATTTTTCCGGAAAAACCAGTTTATTTTCTTGAAACAACTCAAGGAATGTTTCCTAAAATTTCTCACACCCTTCATTATTTCTATCAGGGGTTAGGAATGATTCAGAGAAGCTTATCTACTGTCACTTTCATTCTAGAGTCTGGATGTGTCCGAAAATGTATGTCCTGATTTGACCAAAAAAAACCTACTTAAAACATAATATCAGAGTTGGTTTTAAAAAGTTTTTTTTTTAAACAAAACAAAAAAAACCCTGTTTTTTTACACCCTTTTTAAACCAGGTTTTTTTGGTTTAAACTGGGTTTATTTAGTTTAAACACTATTTGTAAGAAAAACAATTTTATTTTAGAAAAATGAAGATTTAATCAATTAATTATTAAGGAATGCTTAATGTTCATATTTGTACCTAATTTCTTTGTAATTAATTAAATAATTACAGTAAAGAACCAATTATCCGGGAAGTTCGGCATCATCGCTATCCCGGATATCTGAATTTCCCGGTTTTCTGGATCGCTAAAAAGTGCTGTTGGCCGATTGTTTGTAAAACTTAAATTACTATAATAAATAGTTATGCATATTAAAATAAGATGAAAACTGTTCAGAAATGCTTATAAATATTGAAATATTAAAAAAGAATAGTGAACGAATAATTTAAACACCAAAAAACTTAAGTTATTCATAATACCTGAGACCCTCACATTCTGTGTTTGCGATTGCGGTAGTTATTGATAACTAAGCTTTTGCATTTCGTTAGTATCAACAGAAATTTGATTTACGAGTTCTTGCAGCCTAATTAATCTTGCGCGTAATGAATTTCTAGATTTCACGATCGACTAATTATCCGGAAAATTTGCGAATCTGGTTTTCGGCGTTTCCCACACTTTTGCAACGTCACTTATGCCAAACGCCTTTAATTAGAGGCCATTCAATAAAATACTGCATTAGAATGCGACAATATTCATTTCCTTAGCTTTCAATTAGAATAAAACACTAAAATTTCAGACTTACGAATGTACTTTTTTATTCAAGAAAATATTTGGGATGTTTTGCCCCTCATAAAGGACAACCATTTGAAGTTAGTGTTTGCAAACATTTTCTTGAGTTTTCGGTGAGTAATATGGTGTTTATTAAGAAATCGTTCATATTCTTTTTGGTAATTCAGAAAAAATGCCTCATTTTTCGAAAATTACCAAAATGACGTATTTTTAAAAAATGGAAGGAAAATCGGGAAAAAGTTACCGGTTTTCTGGTTTCCCGGTTTTCTGGTTTCCCAGTTTTTTGGTTCCCGGATTAAAGGTTCTGCACTGTAATAGAAAAATCTTGTAACTTCATTTCCTCATACGTAGAGATTTCTATAGGGGAATATCGTTTGAAAATCTTTAACTATTATAAAAAATACAGTACATAGTAAATAGGCCTTGGTGTAAATACTCAAAGAAATAATTTACTCTGATAGTTCAGACATTATTAATTACAAATAACCAAGAATTCTTGTAAGTTTTAAATTTCCTCTTTATCATAGCTAGCTATGATAAATAAAAACGTAAATGACAGTAGCTCCCT
Organism: Uloborus diversus; assembly: GCF_026930045.1. Lineage (NCBI taxonomy): Eukaryota > Metazoa > Arthropoda > Arachnida > Araneae > Uloboridae > Uloborus > Uloborus diversus. The sequence goes on along the minus strand of NC_072737.1, from coordinate 121,868,212 downwards.
CCCTGAGCCATGAAGCTCCCCTCCCCCTTCTCTTAGTAGGCACCGCTTGCTGTTTTATGTGCAGTAGCAAATTGTTAATTTTTTCTGCTTTGAAAAAATGTATAGCTCTACTAGCAACAACCTTTGTCTTCTAAAGTTTTCCTCAATATTTCCAAACTTTTCTGAATACGCAAGAGTTTAAATATACTTACTTCTATGTATAATATATATTAACTACAATATTCAAATTCTCTATTACTTTCGTTATTGATTATCTTTTCTATGCTTTGGATGTTTTTTTTATTTCTATGCAATTTCTGTAGTTGAAGGAAGGGGGGAGGGGGAACCAATCCTCAAATTATTTGGTGTTTATTGTAAAAACAGTGCAAATGTAATGTAAATTGGTTTCTAAGCACCCCCTTTTTTGGGGGTTAGTCTTCTCAAACCCCAAGGTAAGTCCCCTGAACTATTTTTTCCCAACTACAGCATTGGTTCTAAGCATAGCAGCCTAGCCATTTTTCTAGAGAAGCTTTCTTAATGGTTTAACATTCAAGTTTGGATAAAATCTAATTGCCATTGAGAATTTATTGTTTCAATATTCTTTTTTTCAAATGGTTATATTTTATTTATATTTTAGTGATACATCTGCATTTAAAAAAAGGTTTATATTTATAAATTTTAGAGTTTGGAAAAATTTGTATGTATGGTTTTGTGTGTGTGTATTTTTTTCTTTTGTAAAGAAAAGATGTATTACTAAGATTTTAAATTAAACTAATTTTAAATAGAAACAAATTTCAAAAGAAAAAAAAAACTGTGTTAAAAGAAAAAAAAAAAGAATCCTTGTTCGTGTTTATTTGTTTGATTGCATCAGACAAACTTTGAAAAGATGCTTAAACTTTTTTAAAAACTTTTAATATGTTTTTTTCCTTTGTATTTGAAACTTTAAAAAGATGCTTAATTCTTTTTAAAAACTTTTAATATGTTTTTTTTTTCTTTGTATTTATAGACAAGTATCCATCAGTTAGTTGAATGCCAAATTGCTGCTTTAGATTTAAGAGGACATGGTAAGATTATTTGTTATTTCATATACTGTCAACTCTTTCAAGTCCACAGCTTTTTGTCGATTTTAGAGTTTGAATCTCAAGGTCCCTGATTTTTTTGTACAAACTTGGTATTGCTCTTTGTTTACCAAAATATTTTCATAGAAACAATCAATTATGTATAATAAGAAAACTATTGTTTTTATAAGATTATTTTTAAAGTAAGTGTTATATGTATTTTGTTTATTGCACTTTGTTTTTGACTGTCTATTTATTTTTGCTTTAGGTTTATGTTAATTATATATGTTTTCGTTTTTCAATATCACTATACAGTCAGGTTACCAGAATTTGTTTCTCTCAGAAGGATGTGGTTTAATTTTAATTTTGGAAGGAGATATCATTAGTTTTAGTCCTTTTCTATGGTATTAAAAAAAAAAAAAAAAAAAAAAAAAAAACTGCTCCTATGCTACACTCTTGTCACCTATATAACTGTTCAATTTTCTAAATATCTGTATGAATACGGCCAAATAAAACAGATGGTGAAGTAAGTTTGTAAAATTGCTGATTAATAAAAAATATTGAAAAAACAATCCCAAAAAGTTTCAAAGCCTATCTAAAATAATAGTAAGATGAGGTGAAAATTATGTTAGCTTTTTAATGCACATTATATTTATTTTAATTAAACCTTGAAATATAATCTTTAAAATAATCTTTTTTTTTTTTTTTTTTGACTATTTAACATTCTTAGTGCTATTTTCATCTTAATTTTTTTTAGTCAACAGATTTACCTTCAAATCCATTCTTTGCATGGAAAATCTGCTGCAGATTTTAGAGAACTGCAAATTGTAGGTTGGTGGATTTAAGAGTTGACTGCTGACATGGAGTTGTTGAATGTTCTTTTCTATTAATTGTGAAGTATAATTACAGTTATTGTCTGTTAGCTTCATGAAATGTTATCAATCTGAAATTTTCATCTCTCTTTCTTTCTTTTTTGTTATGTATATAATATATAAATTAAAACTTGGTATTGGAATTTATGATGCTAAATGTTAAGAAGTCAAACTGCTTGTCTGTTAATGTTTGGCTGAAGAGTAACCAGAGATTAATTTGCTAATATTAAATGGCAAACTCAACACTGTTACTGCCCAAATTAAAAAAAAAAAATTATAAACTTCTGACCCGAAGCAGCAGTCACCTAAAAGCAGGGAAAATTTATAAATTTTCTGAATGTTAAACATTCGAATTTAGACTATGCGCTAGCAGAATTCATAGTAATCCAGCTCCTATAATTAATCCTCATTTTACTTTCTGACTATTTACATGTGAATATAAATTGAGAAGAAATGAAGTTTGAAATTTTTTTTGAAGCTGTTTGTAACAGTGCTCACGGTCCCTTTTATGCTCTGAGTTCTTTCATTCAAAAATTCCCAGAAGTCAATTTTGTAAAATTTTATAACATCCTGCCACTATTTCTTGAAACATATAATATTTCAGTCCACACTTACATATTCCAGTCGAGGGTGAAACCGGCCTGGACCATAATACTGAAAAGTACTACATAAATACAAAACTAAAGTAGCCTAAAAAGAGTTTTTGATACTGATCTCGACTCAACCCCAAACTTCTGGCCTTTGTCCGGGAGATTGTGCCAGATACATATATACATAATAAACTAAAAAATACAGTAAAATCCCTCTAATGCAGACACTAGCGGGACAATTTTTTTTGTCTGCAATAGAGGGGTGTCCTCAGGACAGGGGTTTAATGTTATTTGTCTTGGAACTGGGGAATTAAAAATTGTCTGCATAAGAGGGGTGTCTGTTAGGCAGGGTTTTACTGTAATTACATAATTTTTCAGGTTTAGTTAATTTATCTTTTTCCAAAATGGAAGCATGTTTGAACATTTGAGTTCAGTAAACAGTTTGAACTATATTGTATAACACTGTTTTCTACTATGTAACGTATCTTTTTCTCTTTTGAACAGGGGAGACACACTCTTCCAATGATGAGGATCTGTCTGCCATCAGATTATCAAGGTTTGTATAGTTTCATTTTGTAGTGCTGACAACTTGTGTGTTTTTTCTGTGCAATATACAAATTATTTGATGGTATGATTCAACTGCTTCTGGTTGGGGTGGGGGGTGGGGGCATTATTACAATGAAGTGGTCAAAGTATGGTGTCACGGTACAATTTCGAGTTTTGGGGCAAATTTTTTGAAATATAAGTACCCAAGATGAAGTTTTAAGCAATATTTGATCATTTAAGGCAGTGCTTCTCTACCTTTTCACTACTGAAGACCACTTGGTACCCTTTGAAATCCTAAGCGGGCTATGTATGACAGAAATAATATTTTCACAAATAATAAGAAAAAACACCAGTAGTGGCCACTTCAAGGTTTAAAACGCACTAGTAGTTGCCACAGTGAAGTATATTTTTAAACTGTGGGTCTACATTATTAATAACCTCTCTTGAAACTCCAGCATGTTACAGCCCAACTCTTCCTTAATCGTCCCATTTTATAAAAATGCCACAATTTCAATGTTTTCCATTTTTAACCCATTTTTCCCCAAACCTCAAATTTGATCCAGTACTAGCCACTCCAAAATCTGAAAATTTCAGCATTGGCCATCTGACATTCTCCCATCCGAAGAATTAACATTACTTACTTTAAATTCGAATAACTGATGAATAAAATTTATTCAATATGATAGTTATATTAAGTACCAACAAAAAATCACATTACTATTGTTCATTTCTTTCTTCAAAGAACAAAAGTAAACTTGAAGTGGCCACTTCTGAAGCACTGGCCACTACTGGTGTTATACCTTAACACTGAAAAACATAAATCTTCAAAATACTTCTGACATTATTCTTGCTGATTCTTATAAAGAAGTACTTCCTCGATCCAAATATGACCATAGTTTTCCCCATCAGGTCACACTTTTTGTAAATGCCCCCCTCCCCATTGTTTTCAGTTTTTGACAGTTTTATAGCTATTAGTTTTCTTTGAAGAGGAAGAGAGGTTTGAATTAACCATTAACACTCTTCTGAGAGGCTAGAGATGTGAATAGTTCAAAAGCATGAACATTTGTAACAAGTTAGGAGACTCATCTGGGTATTTCTCCCTAAAATATTTTTAAAAATCACCAAAAATGATCTTTTTTTTTCTTCTAGAGGTTTGTGTTACAATTTTTTTAATTTGCCCCACTATATCTGAAAGAGGTGGATGTCATGGGGGGGGGGGTGTCCTTTTGGATTCAGGGGTTCATTTTGCATAAGAAACAGCAAGAAAAGTGTCCAAAGAATTTGGGAGGAGAGGGGGAGGGGTTGTCTCTTTGGACGTATCCAAAGGGGAGCAAGGGAGGGCAGCTACCCCTCTTCCAAAATAAAGAAAAGATGAAAATGTCCCCCCTTTCCCTCAAAAAAAAAAAAAAAAAAGATCAATTGATGTTTGTTTTACTTTCTAAACTTTTTGATGAGTTTGACTCAAATAACTTAATGACTGAGTTTGAAAATTTATGTCTCGTTTGAGAGCTTATTGGAATAAAAAGTTAGAGGTTTTTAGTTGAATTCAATATTTTTAACATTTCTAAGCTCGAACAATTTCAGCATTACCAATTTCTTAATGTTTTTCTGTGTCTTTATGTTAGTGATGTTGGAGAGGTTTTCAACACTTTATATGGGGATGAAGATCAGCCATCTGTGATTTTGATTGGACATAGGTAATTCATTAAATTATTTATTGTTACTTAAAGGTTTTATCAAAATTAGTTGTTATTCAAGCTCAAAATGTTCACTACATATATTTAATTTAGTTATGTAGCCTGTCTTGTGGGCTCAAAAAACAACAGTAACCACAGATTAACATAGTTTTTTTTTCATGATGCTACCAGCCAGGGTTAATTAGTTTTAGCCACATATGTTTAAATTGTGGTTTAAACTAAATGGTGATTTTTTTATTTATTTTGTATATATATATCTTACTACTATTATATATGCGAAAGTTTGTCTGGATGTATGGATGTTTGTTACTCTTTCACGCAAAAACTACTGAACGGATTTTGATGAAACTTTACATTAATATAGCTTATGCATCAGAATAACACATAGGGTAGTTTTCGTCCCGTTATGGGGGGCAAAACCCCCTTAGGGGGCAATAAAATACAATTTTTGTATAAATTCTCTAATATTGGGATGAAAAAATACTTGCACATATTTACATTATATGTCCATCGAAAGCTCTGATTTTTCTGCTGAAGATGGCACCTGTTCAAAATTTCTAAGTAGAATAAAAAACGAGTTATGAGCTTTTTAGTTCCATGTTCGAAGGCTTTCCTCAACTCAATACGGTATTTAGTGTATCATCTCAACTCCCTGTCAATAGCGACAATTGTTGTTACTATCTTTGCTTTTCGTGACTGTTCAAGGCTTTTCTCAAGTCAACTCTCAAAGTAAGATTTTTGCACAAAATTGGCAAATAATACATGATTTGGCTGATCATTTTGCACTTAAACGGAACTTTAATGTAATTAATGGTTTTTATTATTATTTATGCTGATTGAACACTTACTCATTATCCAATCAACCAGCAGATCGCCAAAATTTTTGCAGAAAGATTTCCGTAGCTGATGCATTTGGCAGTTTTTTCAACGTCGCTGTTTTTGAAGCCGAAGACTACGTCATAATGTTTCTCAGCTTTCACCATGTAAACAAAATATTGCCAATCAAAGAATTTTCAAAAAAAACTTTTTTTACTGTGTTAAATAATCCAGCAACTAAATTAGGCAAATCTATAAACAGCACAAAAACTTCCATTAATTTTCCTTTTTGAACAATTTCAAACAATCACCAAATTTTACTACTTATTTTGGAAACATTTCGGATGAAACTGTTAATCGCCATTTTATGGTGACCGAAAGTATCTCAGCATCTGGCGACGATATCTCTGTAACGAAAATTAATATCATATCATTTTACGAAGTAGGAAAAGAAGGGGGGAGCATCATCGAAGGTACTCCAAAACGACTCTCGCAAATTCGGTAAAATCGCACCAAGAGCCCACAATGATTGAAATTTCCCAATATAACCAAAGCAAGTATAAGTGGATTACGAGCGCAGCTACTTTTTTTAATCACTTCGAACTTCATTAGCCATACAGAGAAGGTTTTAGGCTCCATGTTAAAAAAAAAGTATTAACAGATTAAACTTTTTAAACATGAGAAGATTTATTTCATGTTTTGGAAATTTGTATATGCTTAAATATAGTGCTTTCGTTTCTAAATCATTACGATTTTGTTCTTTATACTTATTGCTATTTTAGTTTTATGGGTAAGGAAGAAACTCGATTTTTAATCGCGTCAAAAAGATGTTTTTTTTTAAAAAATTCTTTCACTTAAAACGGAAAACAAAAGCAAGTAATGATTTTTTCTCATAATTATTACTGACCCAGGCAACGCTGGGTATTTTTTCTAGTATATATATATATATATATATATATATATATATATATATATATATATATATATATATATATATATATATATTAAAAACGTATTAAATAGGAAAAAATTAGAGTACCATAAACCAGAAGCCCAAAGAAGCGCAAAGCAGCCAGACATATAAACCAGGTAAATATAAACATCAATAAAACAATAAACAGACAAGGTTGCAACACAGATAAATGACAGAGATGAAGCCAGTACTCTTCAGCAGTGGAAACTTCATCCTATGGTCGAAAGACCAAAAATTTTAATACTAAAACTAAGAATAGGATGTCCAATTCCGAAAAAGTCAACATTCAGGAATACATTGGGCAAAAGCACCACATGTAAAAAATGAATGCAGATTTTTGGAATTAGGACCTAAAACTGAGCACTGGGGTTTCGTCTCGGACATTAGAAGCCAAGGATATCAATAATGTCCCTCCACCGCACCGCCAGCAAAAATAAAAAGTCTTACCCATGTGTCTGGGTGTAAAAGTAAAATCCGCATCCATATGGGTCATTTCCATGCCAGTCGATAAAAATAAAAACAAAATCAAGCCCATAAATATAAAAACTAAATAAATAAGTGTGTCATCCATAGAAACAGTTCCAAAGACATTCCGGGTCGACCGAAAAACTTAATTCACAAAAGCATCATAAACTGGAGTCCAAACATTTGGTTTACTCTGGAAAAAATCATACATGTGGCAAATAAGACGGTTACAGTGAAGCGAAGTGTTGGTTAAAGGCAATACTAGAGAAAATATTATTTACGAGATTATTTGGGAAATGGTTTTCAAGTACTTTATTTTTTAAGTAGATTAATTTCTTGGTTGATTGCTGTAACCATGTTGCAGATTCTTTTAAATCTGATGGCTTGCGAAACAATGATGCCAATAAAACTTTTTTACTGAGGCAAGAAGAAAAACTTTGCAGACAGTTAACTTTGAATTGAAATTCACGTCTTTTATCATAAATAGTGGTTTCACAGTTGAAGTCAATATTAATTTTAATGTCAAGGAAGTTAAAAATTTTACCATTAGAACTAGTATTTTTTAATTTGAGGGAGTTATGATAAATATTTTTGCTGAGTTCAGAAAAGTTGCAGTAGTTGATACATAATAAATCATCAATATATCTGCAACCAAAATGTGTAGTACTAGGATTATCAATAGAAAATTTTCTTTCATAAAACAAAAGAAAAAGGTTAGCTGGGGTAGAACTAAAGTTAGCACCCATAGCAATACCATTAATTTGTTGAAAGCAAGAATTGCCATTTTTAAAATAGTTATTAAAGATGCAAAATTTAAAAAGTTTGAGAAAAAAAATTTTGAGATCACTTCAGTCAATACTTCACTCAATATTAACGAGGATTTGTTTCAAAAATAATTTGGTATTAAATTAAAAATTTAATACCAAATTATTTTTAGGGGGGACACCCTAATATTCATTTTATTATTAACTTTTACATTCCGTTGAACAAAACCCAACTTTTTCATGACATAGAACAAAACTTAAACTTAAATAACAAGTTTTGGAAAAATACAGAATTTAATTATTATAAATTCACATAGCAGTAAATTAAACACCACTTTAAAAAAATTCATACATACTCTTCCGTGCTAAGAAAAGGAGTGGAATCTGCAGTTGAGCTCAAACTGAGATAGTGCGTTTTAAAGTTTGGCTCTTCCATACATTTTTCCCCGATAAAATGACCATAAAGCATTTCATTTATTAAGTAAAATGCGAAATCGAGAACAACTTGGCATGCCGTATAATGCAGGGCAATATGGTACACAGTTTTGGTTTGGGGTTTCTGTTAGAAAGATAAAGAAAAACTAATTTAGTTTTGATTTAGACTTAGACTGGATTGGAAAAACAAAACTCAAAAGCTTTCATTTTCAGACAGTAAAGTTACATTGCAAGGGAAGGAAATCATATTTATTTTTCTTTTAAACAATATCAATTACTTTTGAATGTCAATGATTGCTATTGTGATTTCAAGTTTCAAAGGTAATCTAAAATAGAAAACCTGATTGTTATGAGTAGATACACCTTACCCAATATTATTGGTTGAACTATGATTTGACTTATTTCTCATGTTTGACCAAGAAAGCTTTTGGTTATAAAACAAAAAGGCTATTTTTTCTAACGAAACTTACCTTTATGTGTATTTCTGTCAAGCAGAAAAAGAAGATGCATGGATTGCATACGGTTTTAATGCTTAACCCTTTATATGTTCCAAGAAAAAATAAGAAACCCGATTTTTATTCATAATAAAAAATTATTAAACCAAAACAAAAAACCCGACTGCATAAAAACTAAAAAGAAAAATGTATAAGCCCAGTAGTTTAGAATGTTATTAAGTACTACTGAATAACTACACCGTTGAAATAGTTTTATAACCGTACACAAATAAGACAAATCATAAATTCAAAAGCAGAATAGAAGGATCAACAGTCGGGGCCCATTCCTTTCTGATTCAAGGAACCCCGTAAAATTTGAATGAGCCCCGACTGTTGATCCTTCTATTCTGCTTTTGAATTTATGATTTGTCTTATTTGTGTACGGTTATAAAACTATTTCAACGGTGTAGTTATTCAGTAGTACTTAATAACATTCTAAACTACTGGGCTTATACATTTTTCGTTTTAGTTTTTTTGGTTTTTGCGCAGTCGGGTTTTTTTTGTTTTTATTTAATAATTTTTTATTTGACACTTTTTAGTTAATTTTCATTGACTTAGTTATTATGATTATAAGATGATACATTTCGCAATCTTTTCATTTGATTGAGAGTGTTTGTATTGTGAGGTTTATTAAGTAACTTGCGGTGGTCTAAACTACTGATAATTAGTCCCTATAGGGATCCAACTCGGCTTAAAGCTAAATGTGCTTGACCTTCGGCAAAAATGTGCGAACTTAAGTCAACCACAGCACAGCTATATAAACAGCCTGCTATATAAACATATATATGACGCAAAATCGAAAACGTCATCAACCAAATCTTTCTGGCAAAATTACGAAAACCTGGCAAGAAAGTACACGTTGTGAAATTCAGTCCTGTTAGCAAAAATATGAAATTTTAGTTCTTGAAGACAATTCCCAAAGGTTTAAGAAAGTTCTAGTAACTTAATTCATTGTATTACAAAAATTGAAAATTATCCCACTACCTAACCGGCGGACGAATTGTTCCCCAAAGTAGAAACTCCAACAGAATGATGCGTTTGTTTACACAACGCGATGATGTGAAGTCATTGTTACCGAGTTGAGTAACGTTTTGCTGAGTGCAGGTGAACAACTATTTTAAAAGGTTTCACAGTTAAAATATAAACTGTTGTGTTGTTTCACAGTGATAATTTATGCATGTGATTCGATAAACGTCACATCATCACGTGGTGGAATGGGGAAATGTATTTAAGTGAGTGCACCCAATCAATCAATCCTCTTGTTATTCTTATCTTATCTGTTTTGATACATGTCGCCGTAACTGCAGTTTGGTGGTTACTGGGAGCGGTGTGCTCCAGTTTCTCATCAGTTCCACGTTGTTGAGTGGACTTCATTTTTAGAAAAATGTAGGAAATAAGTTTGTTGTGCCCGGCTAAAAGAGCGGGCAGGTTCCATTGGTCACCTTGAGGCATTTTGGTGGTGAAGGATGAAAAGGTTAAAGATTGTGGAGTTTCTTTCACGGAAGTTGATGTTGTTGGACGTAGGCTTCACAAGACCGTCGAAGGTTCATGCTGGATTGTATTAAAAGATGTCCTGGAGTCTGGCTGGATTGGATGTCCGCGTGTAAGGGTTCTTCACCGGATGTGGCGTTTCTTGGTGTCCGAGAGGTCAAGTCTATGGAAGGTCCAGCATGGCGGCTGGCCACGAGTGGTACGGGCTGCAATCAATTTTCACGTAGGATCCTATGGAAGGATCAGGCCTTCACGTTTTGATATGCCAAGTATTAAAGAGTGAATATCCTGAATGGTATGAACTTCCATCTTGAATATTATCAGGACTACTCTATTTTTAGGCAATGGACTCAAGGTGGGCTATCGTTGACTAGTCCGTTAAGTTTTGGAATTCAACGGTACTGAATTATGAAATGTATTCCTGTAAATGTTCTTGTGGGGGGGGGGGGGGTTTGTTTTCAGTCAAAATGTTTGGGTTTTAAAAGTAGTTTATTTACCCTTGTTGATATTACAAATTTTAAGATATATTTATCGTTATTTGAATAAAATTGTTTTTGACTGTTAAATGTGTTTTTCAATTCCATTTTTCCCCCGAGCAGATCACACCACAATTTCTGTTGGGCTTGCAACAACCCGTTTTAGTTCCTAAACTTCGGGTATTTCATCCACGGTAGTACGCGAGTTCCAACAAGTCCCTTGAATCAAGGCAAAAACAAATGCAACATGTTAGAGATGAAAATCGAATTAGTAGACTTTCTTTCTTTTGGTGCTTATTGCACGGGTTTAGTTTGATGAGGACTACAATCTGAGTGTCTTGCCTTCGTTATGCATAATATATTTTTTATAACAGTACAGAATACATATAACGAACACATGAAAGAATTTACATCAGAAAGAGGCGAAAGTACATCTGGAGCGAGGGTGTCTTGACCCACCGCCTCAAGTGGGAGAAGCAATCGCTTAGACCACTTGGCCATTGAAACCCCAATTAGTAGATTTTGTAAACAAAAAAATTCAGACAGCAAAAACTACCTGCATTTGTCGCACGTAGGTAGCGTGCAACACAGTGTGCAACACCCAACGTGCGTCGATGCAGAACTGACAAAATATGGCAACAAGTTGTTAATATGGTGAATTTTTATTACTGTCACGTGTTTAGTGACACTCCCAAGATTAAGACAAATCGATTGACGTAAGAATTAACAAAATTGGACAAGGTGTTTAACCCCTAGAACGCCACATAGGAATGGACATACATACATAGACTTATAAACATATTACCCTCCTTTGCGTCGCGCACGCGCAGTCGGGTAGGAAAATCAAACTTTCCATTTTCTCCAATTTTTCCAAAAAAAAAGCAGTTTTTTTCCCCCACCACTTCAAAATTTCGGAAATTTTACTTCTCTAAGCTTGTTGTTTTTAATATTTGTGTTGAGAGACTAATTTTTGTCATCATTGTTACAAATCGTTTAGATTCATTCACTCAAGCACATTTTTGCATTAAAAAACATTTTTTTTTGTGCATGAAATGACGTTTATTCAGAAAACACACCTATATAGATGAACTTAAGTAGCAAAACTTCATCTAAATACCAAATTTCCAGATTACTAATTCCCATCATTTAAAATTGATAAGAAATAAAAGTACCATATTGATACAGTGGTAAATATAATCTTTATGATAAGTGTACCAGTGCAAATCGGCCATAATAACTATATCTTTATTACCGCATCCTAATACCATTTCTTTTTCATGGATGTGCTTCATACTGCTAAATCTAAGAAATCACCAGTCATAATGTAAGAGGTGTGAATTTCCTCTCCATTTTCATTCCATTTGCAGAAACAAAAGACCCAACAAGTAGGGTCCTCATGCAAATCTTAATTGCCAAAAACATAATTTGAATTCAAGATGTAAAAATTCAAATGAATGCTAGGTGCTGGATGCCAGATGTTTTTATTAATTTATATTTTGAGCAACCAAATCCCTCCCTCCCCCATATGTTTTCACATATTTTAAACATATTAGTAAATGTAAAATGTATAATCCAATTTATGCAAAGCTTTAAAAATAAACAATGGATTAATAAAATCTGAAAATTATTTTTTTGATTGTTATGCAAGTTTTCCAGGTAGTTATTTTATTTATTTTTAAATTAATCATAAGAATTTAATTGCTCATTACTCTCACATGACCACAGTTGATGTCCCTTTGGGTCTCTGATCCCCCTCTGTGTGGTGGTGTCCATGTCTTACACACACATGCTCTGCACCATTCAGGAGAATGGGCATGCTTGCGGAAGTTTTTTGTGCGCTGGATGCCGTTTTTGTTTAAAGAGGATTGTGTAAAGAGTTGGGCAGGTGTGTTGAGCAGGTAGAGTATTAACTAAGTTGATTCTGGGAGACATTAGCCAATTATAGAAACAAGAAACCCAATTAGTAGGATCCTATCAGAACTTTTTATTGTAAAAAACATAATTCAATTCAAAATGTCAGAATTCAAATTGGTGTTTAAAATTTTCAAAAATTTTTATTTGTTATTTTAAAAATTAATACAACATTTCTTATCAATGAAACTGTTCTTATTAGGTACATATATGTACCAGGCAGAAAATTCGAGTAATTTGATGTTTTCATTCTGATGAGTTTTTTTTTTTTTTCCATTCTTTTGTATTTTGCTACTAGTATGAAGCATAAAACAAGGTATTTTAACAGCAAGTAATGTTCTGTAACTGCCTTTTTATTAGAGACGTACCGAGTACTCGGTAACTACTCGGTACTCGGCCTACTCGGCCAATTTGCTGAGTACTCGGTACTCGGCCAAATTCTGATCAGATACTCGGCCAATACCGAGTAGTTGCAAAAAATTGAATATTGTCCAAGACAGATACTAAAATTTATATATATATAAAAAAAAAAGAGCAAACATTATATTCTGCAATTATTTACAATTAAAATTTATAAGTCAAATTTAAATTTTGAGAATAATGAAGTTTGTAATGCTTCAATGGAATAAATCTTTATTTTAATGTCTCCAAAGTTAATAAAACTTATTTATTAAAAATTATGCAAAAAAGGTAAGTATAGAAAATATGGAATTTTTATATTAAAAATGGATTTTTGCTTCAACCAAAAATTAGTTATAAAAAATATAAAAATATCTTTGCTTAAAAAATAAAAGGAAAACGTTAAAAGTACAGTGCATGAATACTGCAGACACATGTTTTGGCGTTACAAGGAATTCTTTTTTCAATGCACAGAATGGGAGCTCGTGGATTTAAAGACAAAACTCGGATTTTTTTGTCGAATGTCTTTACATTCTTTAGCTCACATGTTATGCACTGAAAAAGACGTTCCTTGTAATGGGGGGAGGGGGCAGAAACACGTGTCTGCTGTGTTCCTGCACATTTGTTTTATCTGCTTTTAAGAATTATTTATATTTGGCAGACTAGAACTATAATTGATTGGTATACAGTGAAAACCCTCCAAACGTACACCCCTCAAAGGCAGACACCCTTCTTATGCGGACAATTTTTAATTCCCCAGTTCCAATGCAAATAACATTCTTAAACTCCTGTCCTGCGGACACCTCTCTATTGCGGACAAAAAAAATTGTCCTGTTAGTGTCAGCTTTAGAGGGAGTTTACTGTAATTTGTTTTAATTCCAACTCGATTAATCATACCTTTTATTTATTTTTAATTTTAAAAATAATTTTTTTGTAAAATTTTAGACACAAACAAAATTGTTTATATAATGCGTAATTAAATTTCAGCAGGAATTTAGTTTTAAAAACTATTATATGGACAAGGAGGTCTATACTACTATTCCAATAAGTTCAAAATTCATCACATGTGTGTTGGTGGTGGTTCTTAAAACATAATTGTTACTTGGTAACTCGGCCGAGTAGTGAAAGGCCGAGTACTCGGTAACTCGGTACTCGGCCGAGTAGTGAAAGGCCGAGTACTCGGTACTCGGCTACTCGGCCAAAGTGCTACTCGGTACGTCTCTACTTTTTATCTAGCTATGTCTGCAGTGCACATATCTTACCTTAGTAATTAGTATATCTCTGCAAGAATAAACTGCCATCTTTCATAAAAATTTGCGATTATTTTTTTTATTTTCTCACACAACTTTCAGTTTTTAAAATATAGTGTGTTGGAATGAGAAATTTAATTATGGTTGCCCTGTGCATGTACATTGCTCATTTTATTTCTTTCTTATAATTTTATTTGTATTTATTTGATTTTTTTTTTTTTTAATTTTCATTCATTTATTTATATTTTAGCATGGGTGGTGCTGTTGCTGTTCATACTGTATATAGAGATTTAATACCTTCTGCAATAGGTTTAGTTGTGATTGATGTAGTGGAAGGTAAGTAAAATCATTTTTTTAAATTATGTTTATATTTCTTAAAAATGCTAGTGAAATCCGGTAACAACGAATAACAATACAACTCTATATTCATTTTAACAAGGTAGATTTTCAGTCTCACTTCAAAAACCATTCATTGCTTGAATTCCATTACAAAGAAATTCCCTTTACAACAAACAAAATTTGGGGTCTCCTGAAGTGTGTTGTACCAGGATTTCATTGAGTACCTTTTTTTCTCCCCATGGCTTCATGTTCTAATCTGTGCAAAAGTTAATTGGACCAAAATCCGGATGATGCTTTGAAAGTGCTTAAATTTTCTTGTGCTTGATAAAACTCTAAACATGTCGTCATACTTTTAGAAAACTTTCTGAAACTAAATTGGAGTGATCAACTAGTTTGCATGTGCGTAAATCTTGCCAAAAGTGTGGATGCTTTTCTGTGAGTCCTGCACAAAAGAAACAGGGTGTAATTTGCTAAATAAAGATAATTCAACTGGATATGATGCATTGAATAAATCATGATCTGTTTTGAGCAATCAGAAAGAAACTGCTGTATACGGAAAACTGGAAGTTTGAACCGCTTTTCACAAATACATTTTATATTATTTTCTGACCGTTAGAATTTTTCCGAATGGACAATATGTATGTCCTTTTGAAGACTGGCAACTTTTTGCATCTTTTTTTTCTTTAAATTGTATATTCATTTTTTTATTGGCAATTTTTCAAGAGAGTCCAAATCGGGTAAAACTCCCCGTTTAAGGCAGGTTTGACGCACAAAGATTAAAGTTGAAAAATTATCCTGAAATAAGTATCCCGAATAGTAACATATGTAATTAAATGCTATTACAAACAACCGGCAATGATAACCTCTAAAGAAATAACTACAAACGGTCAAATGAGTTTAATTGAATCAGCAGAAATTATGATTGCTAGAAATGTCTCTCTCAAATTTCATTTTCAAAGTGCCTCTACTGATCAAATTTCATTCTTCATCTCTGTGCCTCTACTGATCATTTGATGAGAGAGCTTAAGCAAGTGAAGTGAGAATGCAAGTAAAAAACAAGTTTACAGTTTTTTAGTATATTTATCTGAGTTCACAAATAATTCAATTTACTTTTCTTTAACGATGAATAGTACAGGAGCAATGAGCTTGCAATGAAAAAAAATTATTATTATGCCTGAGAAAGACATTCCTTTACCTACTGGTTAAATTTTTTTGTGCATAATGCATAGCTGCCAAATATATCTTTTTTTTTTGCAGGAGCAAACAATGGCATATTTTCAGTAAGTTACCGCCCTATAACCAGAGCTAAGGCAAAAATACATGAAATACACAACCAGCTCAGTCATTCCAGCCGAGGACTGCAGTTTTGTGCTTATTAGCACTCATCAGCCCGGCATAGGAAGTGGCTGAGCTGAATTTAGACCATTATATATGGGCCTTATTTTCATATTTTGGGCAAGAGAAAAGAAATTTGTTATCGCGTAACCACACATTTTCTAGATTTTTATACAACTTCCACTATTTATCTCAAACTAATATTAGGTGATAATTATATTGGATCTAAACTTTATCATTCCTTGTTTTTATTAAACTTTAAACAGCATTTTTGGATAAAATCTGAGCGACGGAGGTGAATGTCAGGATCGTAACCATGGAATGGCCCACATGCTTAAATACTTGATAAATGCACCTGTTAAATTATTCTTTTTGTTCTTTGTGTGCAAGACTTTAAGTCTTGATGTAGTATTATTTCAAAATTTAAATATTATCACAGAGCAAACGTGAGGTTACTCTGAATCTAGAACTCGTATTATTTTTTTTTTCTCTCATTTTTAGGAACAGCAATGGATGCGTTACAAAGTATGCAGAGTTTTTTGCGTAGTCGTCCCCCATCATTTTTCAATCTCCAAACAGCTATTGAATGGTGGTAAGCTATCTATCTATTTATTCCCCCCCCCCCATGAAAATTGTAAGCAGTTGTTTGTATATAACGAATAAATACCTTTGTGCTGCAAATTAAAATAATCAATTAACCAACTTTTTAAGCACAAAAATTGCAAATTACTGCAGACACGTGTTTTGGGGTTACAAGGAGTACCTATTTCAATGCAAAGAAGTGTGAGCTTTTCTGGATGAAAAGTCACCCGATAAAATTCTTTTCTCGGATGACTTTTCATCCAGAAGCTCACACTTCTTTGCATTGAAAAAGTTGTTCCTTGTAAAACCAAAATACGTGTCTGCAGTAATTTGCAATTTTTGTGCTTCAAAACATTGCTCAATTGATTATTTTCTTCGTTTGTATCTTTTTTTTTTGTAAGCATGGGCATCTTTCATTCTTTTTTCATAAGTAAGTAGTAGAGACAGGGCATCCGCTCATCTAAAAATCATGGAAAGCCATAGATTTTGACCATGATCAAATTTAGTCGTGGAAAGTCATGATTTTTAGAAAATGCTCAAAAATCATGGAAACTGAAAATTCGTCAGGGATTTTGAGTTCAAGAGCATATATATTTGCCAAATTTTAGAGATCAAGTGCACAATTTATGCATTTTAGCGGTTTTTCAAGCTTCACTTTAGGCTTCACAATTTCCATGATTCAGCAAGCTTAAAAATAATGAATAATTTGTAAGTTTGTATTGATATCAGAATGATAAATGTCCAAGCTATGTTGGCTGTCTTTTCATCCATGAGCTCATTTATTTTCAATTGAAAAAGGAATTTCTTAAAACCTGAAACACTTTTATACAGTAATCTGCAATTTTGTTTAATTAATCGATATTACAGTCGAACCTCGTTAACATGAACTCGCTTAATGCGAAATTTCGATTAGTGTGAAATAAATGCCCTCAGATAAAACTACAAATTAGTGTTAAATCAATCACTTAACACGAAGAAGATTTAGCCGAAATCCCGCAAAAGACTAATACAATTTTAAGGTCTTGAAGAAAATAGGGAAGAGAAAAAAGAAAATCCCCATACTTTTACATGAAATTACTTTCAAAAGTCGAAAAAAAATCCTCTCCTTCTGTGGGAAAGTAGGAAAACCACATTGCTTCAAGAAAGTACGAACTTTAGCTGTCGCCTATGCTTGCAGTAAAAAAGCTTGGATGAAGAGTGGAATCTTCACCAAGTGACTGACAAACCTAGATTTAAAATTTCATGGTTTAAAAAAAAAGTCTAATCCCGGACACCTGTTCTGCCGATGTAGAGGTTTATGGTCTAAAAGCAATAAAGTGTTTTTTTACCTGTCAACACAGCAGCAAAAATCCAGTCTTGCGATCAAAGAAAAATCAGATGTTTGAAAATACACTGTCATAGAGAAATGATCCGAATCGCCATTGTCTTTTTCGAATTACTTGTGTTTCTTACTATAAATTTTGATCCTTGGGTGTACATTTTTGTACAAAGGTACTTAGGTTCCTATATTTTCTGAGATACAAAAACAAAAAAAAAAAACTTTTCTGCTTACACAAAATCCAGTAAACTTCGAAACCAGTTAGCGCGAAATTCGGTTAACACGAAATATTTTGGCGTCCCTGTGGAGTTCGTGTTAATGAGGTTTGAGTGTATTTCTTATTTAGCTTTTCAAGCACTAAATCATTTATTCTACTCTGAAATCATTATTTGTGGTAATGTGAGTTATGCATTGTCTGCTGTGTTTTTATCATACAGTCATGTATTGCTTCTTTTGGCACATAATAATGTTAAAAGTTAATTTTTCTCTCTCCTTTTACAGTGTGCGTAGTGGGCAAGTTAGGAATGTTGAATCGGCTAAAGTATCCATGCCTGGACAGCTGAAGAAGTAAATTGCTATACATCAATTTTATAAATTTGTTGAAATATCTATAATCGCACTTTAATTGGTTAAAGCAAACTTGGAAAAATAACGTTTTGCTATTGGTCAAGGCTTACTTGAAGCTCTCTCTGAGGTCCTCAATTTTCTTAAATTAATCCTTTTCTTTTGTCTATATTTTATTCATTTATTTCTCATTGGTTGTTTTACATTAGAAGCATATTAATTGGTTAACTTACTAATCCTGGACTAAAACTATAAATAGTCTATGTGCTTACTCTACTTTGGTTCTTTGGTTATTAAGTATTACATATTTGTCATTGTTTATGTAGATAGTTTCTTCAACATTAATAAATGTGTTTTCGATCCACGGCATGATAATCATTTAATATTCTCAACAGCAGAGCGTGGTTCTTGAGATTTTTGACACGAGCGATTGCAGCCGTTGAGTTCTGAATTTTATCATTCACGAGATTATTACTAGTGAAATATGGCTTCTTCAAGTAACAGTAATGTTAAGGAAAAAGAAGTGTTCGGTGTTGTGCCATTTGATGGAACTAATTTTATTGTGTGGTGTCGCAGAGTTCAGGTTGTGTTTTCGGCCAAGGAACTGGATATATTTTTGGAAGAGGAAGCAGCGGCGGACAATGTCGCAGATGTTTTGAAGTCAAAAAAGGCTTATGCTGTAATACTTGCGCTTTTAAATGACAATATTCTTGCTTCTCTTCAAAGTGAAGACACTGCATGTAAAATATGGAAGAAACTGCAGTCTACATATAAAGATAAGGGAACCGTCAAATTTTGACACGTAAACGTTTAGCAATGGCAAGAAAACAGAATGACGTGTCAATGCAGGGTGGCGACAGATCAGGGAGATCAGGGAAAAGTCAGGGAACTTTATTAATCAGGGAAAAGTCAGGGAAATATCAGGGAATTTTGAAAAATAACAAAAAATCAGGGAAAATTGATTTTATGAAGAAAAAAATTTTTTTTTGCTTTACAAAATTAAGTACTCTAATTCCCTATGCATTTTCTGCCAATTATTTGTTTTAAAAAAAAGTAAAATAAATGACGTGCGATTATACACTGCCGCATATTTGTGCATCTTTTTTACTAAACGTCAAAGTATTGAATCTTACTTATTAACCACAGGATGAACTTCCTAAGATTGCTTCTGTGTCTGTTAGGTTGTTTATTTTACCTAGCTTGAAATTTCCTTATACGCTTTCAATGCTACATAATATAAACAACCATACAGGCAAAGAGGAAGCCTTCATTCCTTTGCCTTTATTCCATTGTCTCGAAGAAATTAGTGTACTGTAATCATGATTTCAAGAAGAAATCTTTGATTTTTGAATTAAGACCTTAAAACCTTAAAAGTTATTACTTCTTCACATTTTTAATTTAATTACTAGAATTGAACTTTCAATTAAAAAAAAAACTTTGTTTTTTGCTGTTATACTATTTGTTGTCACCGCAGATTATAAAGGTTTTCTTTTCTTCAGACTTAAGGGATTCTTTAATTTTATAACCAAATTGTATTCTTCTTTCATATATTTTGAAATTAACTAATTGATTTTTTTTCTTGCATTTCAAAGTTGTTTGTTACAAAAGCAATCTAAGATTTTTTTTCATTACATACTGAAATCATTTGAAATAGAGTTAACTTGTGTACTTAAGTAAATATCTTTATTTTTTTATTGTTAAAATGCTGTATTCATTCATTAAAACCTATGTTATTGATGAGAGAAAAGCTCCTTATGAATGGATGTCAAATGGTTTCATCTGTTTTGCATAAATATGTCAATTAGTTATATAAGAACAACTACATTACTTCAATTCTTTTACTATTACTTGTTATTCTTGCAACAATTATTATACTGTTTGAAAACTTAGTTCAAAATAATTTCAATTACTTTTTAGTTCTATCATAAATACACATGTTTTTAAGAGTAATTTTAATAGTTTCTCAAAATTCTTATGCTAAGTGGTTTCTGGAAGTAAAATATATTTTTTTTTTAAATTTTCTATAATTTTTCCGTGTAGAAAAATTTAATATACTGTTTTGTAGGGGGTTTTTTCCCAAAAAAATTGACTTGATATGTTTTTTAAAACCATCTTATTAAAAAAGTAGCATCTTTTTAAAATATCTTTAGTTCAACAACTTTACACAACTTAAAACGTTTAAAATACTGCATTTTATACAAACATACAATGGATTTCAAGTAGAGCAAAGAAAGAAAACATTATCATTGGTAACGTAAATCAGGGAAATTTGGTGAACCTAATCAGGGAAATCAGGGAAAAGTCAGGGAACTTTTTTTCACAGTTCCTGTCGCCACCCTGCAATGAGAAGTCACATTGACGATATGCTAAATTTAGTTAGTGATTTACGCATCTCCGGAACGGAAGTAAGTGACTTTGATGTTATTGTTTACATTCTCATGTCTTTGCCAAAAGAATATGAAACTGTTAGAATACCACTTGAGAATCAACCAAGTGAATCTTTGAATTTAGATTTTGTTACTAAAAGACTTATTGACGCTGAAGCACTTATACATGATTTTAAAGGTGAAAATAAGAGTGAATATGTGAAATCATTCTCTAACAATGTTGCTTTTAAAACTACTAATAAGGATTACTTTTGCGGTTTTTGCAAAACAAAAGGACACACTGCTAAGTTTTGTAGGAAGAAAAATGTGTGCTACAAATGCGGAAAATCGGGACATTATAAACGTGACTGTAAAACTGTTAAATCACATGACAAACAACAACAATCTCCGGCGTTATCTTTTATATCGGGTGAATCAGGATCTAATACGTTTATTATTGATTCAAGTAGTACGTCTCATATGTCTTCTTGCAAGGAATGGTTTTCCTCTTTGAAGCCTGCTTCTGGAAATATTAAATGTGCTTCAAAATCAACACTGCTTGAAGTGAAAGGCATTGGAAATATACTAGGGAAAACTTCTAGTGGAGTTCAGATAACTCTGAAAGATGTACTTTTTGTTCCTGATCTTAGTTCTCATCTGCTGTCTGTAAGAAAAATTGAAGCAGCAGGACTTACTGTGGTGTTTAAAAATGAACAAGTATTTATAGGAAATGAAAATGACTGTATTGTGTTTGGTCATCGTGTTGACAGTGGAATGAATATACATTAGTGATTTTGTGCCTGAAAATGAAAGTGTGTTTTCCGCTACTGAAAATGATTTGTGGCATCGTAGATATGGACATTCTTCAAATAAAGTTTTACATGTCCTAGGATTACCTACGTCAACATCTTTCTGTGAGGTTTGCGTGCAAGCTAAACAAAGTGCTTCACCATTGGGAAAGGGTCCTAGAGAAAGAGAAGAAAAAGCAATGACCATGGTACATACTGATGTTTGTGGAGCCTTTGAGCCAGAAACATATTCGGGTGAAAAATATTTCATGACAATAGTTGATGATTATTCACGGTTTATGGAAGTGCGCTTAATCAAGAGAAAAAGTGATGTGGCCGAGGAACTGATACAGT
The DNA here is from genome assembly GCF_026930045.1 of Uloborus diversus. Classification (NCBI taxonomy): domain Eukaryota; kingdom Metazoa; phylum Arthropoda; class Arachnida; order Araneae; family Uloboridae; genus Uloborus; species Uloborus diversus. The sequence continues at coordinate 121,846,350 of NC_072737.1, read as the reverse complement.
TTTTAAAAACTAACACTTCAGTTAAAAGAATCAGATGTGACAATGCTAAGGAATATGTCACAGGAGAACTTGCTAAATATGCTAATAGTCAAGGAATTATAATCGACCCTGCTCCACCATATACTCCATCTTTAAATGGAGTGGCCGAAAGAGCTAACAGAAGTCTTTTGGATAAAGCACGAGCAATGATTTACGAGTACAATTTGTCAAAGAAATTGTGGGGACCAGCAGTTCTTACTGCAGCCTACCTTTTAAACTGGTTACCTAACAGTTCAATTGAAAACCAAACGCCATTCTACTTGAAGTATGAAAGAGATCCAGATTTAAGTAATCTACATGTATTTGGATGCAACGCTTATATGCTTCTTCCTGCATCGCAAAGAAAGAAATTGGATAAAAAGAGTAAGAAAATGATTTTCGTTGGTTATTCTACAATGGGATTTCGTCTGATGGATCCAGTGACAAAACGCATAACTGTGTCTAGAAATGTGAAGTTTAATGAAGAAAAGAAAGTTGTGATTGAAAGAAGAAAATATATTTTTGAAAATGTTGACACAAGTGAATCTGACTTTGAACATGATGATGTTCAAGAGAAGAATTTTTCAGATGGAAATCATGAAAGAGATGATGAAACTTGTGATGCTGAAAATATGCAAAGAAAATCTGTACAACATTCAAGGCCGCCTATTCGTTATCCTAATCCTGAAGTATACGAAGCAATGTTTGCTCACCAAGAAATCACGTTTGAAGAAATGTTATTCTTCCAATGGATGAGCAACAGCGATGGAAAGAAGCTATGACTGAAGAGATGCAATGCTTGAAAGAAAATAAAGTCTGGGATTTAGAAGATTTGCCTCCTGACAAACAGTCTATTTCCTCCAAATGGGTTCTCCGACGGAAAAGAGACGGGAAATACAGGGCCAGACTTGTAGCTCGTGGATTCATGCAAAAGGAAGGCCGGGATTTTTCTTTTACGTATTCGCCAGTGATCAGCATTCCTGCGCTACGTGTTGTTTTAATACTTATACTGAATGAAGAACTAAATGTTTTTGTGCTTGATGTTAAAACTGCATTTTTGAACGGTGATCTAAAAGAAACAGTTTACATGGATCAACCAAAAGGTTTCGATGACAACTCGGGTAAGAAATGTAAACTTAAAAAGAGTGTATGGTTTGAAACAAGCTCCTCGACAGTGGTTTCAAAATTTTTCTAACTTTGTAATACAGTTAGGATTTACACAACTAAACAGTGAGTCATGTATTTTCATAAGAAATGTAAAGGGAAAGAAAGTCATAATAGCTCTTTATGTAGATGACTTGCTAATTGCTGGTTCAGATAATCAGGAAGTTAATGTTATTATTTCTCTTTTATCTCGTAAATTTCAAATGTCGAAAATAGAAAAAGCTAGTGAATTTCTAGGTATTAAAATGCAATTTACTTCAAATTCTCTATTTTTGGATCAGCAGTCTTACATTGAAAATCTGTTGCTTAAATATAATATGTCAGAATGTAAACCTAGTGTTATTCCTATGGAGCCAAAATCTACTGCTGCTGACTTTCAAATAGGTAATGTTTTTCATGGACCATATCGTGAACTTGTGGGTTCCTTGTTGTATTTAGCATATGTTTCTAGACCTGACATTCTATTTGCAGTAAATTGTTTGAGTCAGCTTCAAGAGCACCCGACTGATTCCGCTTGGTGTGCATTAAAGAAAATTTTGAGGTATCTAAAAGGGACATTAAATATGAAAATTGAGTACAAAAAGTCCGATTTAAGTTACAGTAAATTGTCTATGTACGTTGATGCCGACTGGGGCTCAAATTCAAGCGATAGAAAGTCAGTGTCTGGATACTTTATAATGTTTTGTAATTGTCCTGTATTGTGGTGCTGCAATAAGCAAAAATGTATAGCTCTCTCTCATCAACAGAAGCTGAAGTTATTGCTTTGTGCAAAGGATTACAAAATTTTCTATGGTTAAAAAATATTGTTTGTGAGATCTCAAATGTTAACTCTTGTTATTTTTGAAGACAACCAGTCATGCATTAAATTTGTATCTAATGAAAATAATTTTGATAGAATGAAGCACATAGATATCAAGTTAAAGTTTGTTTGTAATGCTTTAAGTGCAAATAATATTAAAATAGAATATATCTGTACAAGTAAGCAAGTGGCTGATATTTTAACTAAAGCTTTGCCGAAACTCAAGTTTCAGGAACTGTTGTCAATTTGTAATTTTAAATGTGTTTAATTTCTTTTTGTATAATGTGCGATTATGGGGGGAGTGTTGAAATATCTATAATCGCACTTTAATTGGTTAAAGCAAACTTGGAAAAATAACGTTTTGCTATTGGTCAAGGCTTACTTGAAGCTCTCTCTGAGGTCCTCAATTTTCTTAAGTTAATCCTTTTCTGTTGTCTATATTTTATTCATTTATTTCTCATTGGTTGTTTTACATTAGAAGCATATTAATTGGTTAACTTACTAATCCTGGACTAAAACTATAAATAGTCTATGTGCTTACTCTACTTTGGTTCTTTAGTTATTAAGTATTACATATTTTTCATTGTTTATGTAGATAGTTTCTTCAACATTAATAAATGTGTTTTTGATCCACGGCATGATAATCATTTAATATTCTCAACAAAATTCAACTAAATTCTCTTTGTAATTTTGTATGGAGCATGTTTTAAAATCAAATTTAAGAATGTTTCTTATAAAGTACCTATTGTTTAAAATTTCCATGGTGAAAATTGATATCTCGTGCAAAAAATGATGCAAAATTCAGTGTAAAACCTTCACTTGGCAGTGCAAATAAAGTATAGGTAAGTTTAATACAGTATAGGAACTCAATTTTGAAATCCTGCAGACCTGAAACCCAGAAAATTTTGTCTCCCACCCCCCAAGTATGCTTTGATTGAGATCGATGAAGAAAAAAAAAATTGGCTTAAACATAAATTGAATTTGGAAAAACAAGCTCAATATCGCACAATACGATATTTTAACTATTTTGGGAATCAGGATCTAAAATCCAGAAAGGTTCAACAATCGCTATTATAACTGTTTCTTGCATTAGTTTGCTACAAGCTATAATAGATGTAGATATTTAAAATGTTCCTCTCCTCACTCTAAAGCATTTTTCTAATGTATCTATGCTCCTTTTGCACATTCCATTCAGTTTTTGTTATTTTAGCAGTTGATTTCAGATGATATCAAAAGCATCAAGTTTCTTTACGTTTCAATATGCCATTTGAGATTTTCTATTTTTATATTAACTTATATATAGATGCACATAAGTGGCTTTCTTTATTTGTATTACACTTACTGTTAAGCAAGATTCTCATGTTGTTCCTTCTTATGTTCTCAGGTGAGATTTAAAAAAAAAAAATTCTGTTTTAATAATGCATTTACGTAAAATTACTACAAGCCAAAAAAATTTCTGCCAAAACAAAATTTTAATTTTTAGTCCATTAAGAGGACTGTTGTATTTTCTAAAGATTTCCTTCCATCTTATTTCTGAATTTTTTTTTTTTTTTTCAAAATTTCTTGCAAAAAATTGATGTCATGATGTTTAACATTGTGTCCACAATTCCCTTTACAATTTTTTTTTTTTTTTTTTTGGCCCACGAACAAAAAAAATATGTGATCCTAGAAGTATTTTCAATGCTGATTTCAGATCCACAATCAGAATTTTTCTATGACCCACAGTTTTTTTGTGACACACATGCCCTACATTACAGTTATACACATATTTATATCTTAAGCTATTACCTGTATCAAATTCCCTGGATTGAAAAATGGCTGCGGATGACAATTTTCCGGAATATTTGGCTTCTGGAACATCTCTCTTAAGTGACCAACAATAATCAGCCAACATACTCACATTCCATTTTCCTTACTACCTTTTTTCTAGAACTGAAATGTCTTGGTGAAAATGTTCACCCTGCTCATCACTGACAGAGCCAAGGTTTTCGGGAAAGAAGTTGAGATGAAAATGCATAAAATGAATTCTTAAGGACATGTTACATCCCATCGTTTTAAATGAGCGAAAGAGATCACTATTTCTTCGTAATTTTCAAATTTATAATTTCCCAAAAAGTTTTTTGTCACACTCTTAAATGACGACCATGCTTCCTTTTCAATTGGAGTTAACACATCATCAAAGCTTGAATCATTGATTAAATTTCTAATTTGGGGACCAACAAAGATTCCTTCTTTAATTTTGGCATGACAATTTTGAGGAAACTTTTTCATTAAAAAAGCAAATGAAGGACCCTCTTTATCCATAGCCTTAACAAAATTTTAAAAAGCCCTAACTTGATGTGCAGCGGTGGTAATAAAATTTGATCCAATTTTACAAGTGGAACTTCTTGTATATTCTTTTCTTCAGGAATAAAGGACTTAGGCTTTGGTCACTGCTTTTTTATGTAATGTTGTTTTCTATTACGGCTATCCCATTTGCACAAGAAACAACAAAATTTAGTGTAGCCAAGTCGTAACTCGAGAAATAAAGCAACTACTTTTAAATCTGCGCAGATCTTTCATTTGTGTTCATCATATTGAATTTATCCAAAATTATTTCATGCTCTCATAAATTTCTTTCATATTCGTAGCAGAAGCAATTGGCACAGAAGGAAATTTAATGCCATTATGTAATAGTACCCCTTTTAAGCTACTTTTAGAGGAGTCAATGAAAAGTCTCCAATCATTTGAAATATATTCGTGATTCACTGCCTGAAACAAGCCAGAAATATTGTTCCAATAGACTAAATCATTTTCCTGGGTGAAATACATTTTGAAATTGTCTTGACAATTGCGAAAAAAAACATACTTTTGTTTCTGATTGAAGTAAATTCCAGTTCTTCAGTCTAGATCCCAATAGCTCAGCATGTTTCTTAGATAGGTTCAAGTCAGGCACTAAATCGTTTAAATCCCCTTGGCTTAAGAAATGTGGCTCAGAAGAAGAAGAACTTGATGGAAAAGGAGAATCTTCTTGTTCATCAGGTTCATTCGGTACATCATTTTCAGAGTCTTCATCTGAAATCATAAAATGTTGTGGAAATTCACATTTCCACAACACTTGTAAATCTTCACTATGTGGAACTGGTCGTATAGCAGATGGCAAATTTGAATATGCTACTGTGTGTTTTGATTTGCTTGTGACCCCTTTGATGTTCGTCAAACAGAAGTAACAATCTGTGGTATGATTCGCTGGTTCCCGCCACACCATTGGTATTGCAAATTTCCTATGACATTTTCCTTTTGCCCACTCCGGGAGTCTTCTTAGACAGGTACAACAGCAAATATGAGGCCCCCACTTTTTATCTTCATCGCCAATTTGACATCTGGAATATAGTTCGTAGCACTTTTCAAAAAGCATAGTAAAATTTTGTTGTGCTTTAAACGTAACTTCACCACATACATAACAAAAGTTATCTGGATGATTGGAGTACGTCCGTGGCTTTTTTGAACTAAATTTTGCTAAAAATGTTAACAAACAAAATATTTTGTTACAGTTAAAACTAAATGAACTTATTTTGCATCCACTTTGAGCAAGATCTTCATTCAAACTAAAGTATCCAAAGAACACAATCACATTGCTTGCTTAAGCATTGCGGCGCTACCCTGTCTAAACTGACTGGTGACTTGACCAAATAAAAAGGAAAGAAAACTTTCCATTATTAAATATATGAAGAAACAGTTATTTTTGAATTTTCAACAAATTAGTTCATATTGCTAATATGTATGCAATTTTGGGCAAATTGTGTAACATACCTAATAAAAAAACGCTTATAAAAAAATTGGTGGGTGACAGAAAAAATTTAACTGCATATTTGAGTTCAGTGTCGAAAATGCTATAAGATGCTAATATTTTTGTTTTGGGGCCAAAAATCATGTAGAACAGTAAAATTATTCATTAATAGAAAATGGAAAAGAAAAAAAAAAAGAGTTTAAGAAGCATAAATTCTAATTTGTCTTAATTACTAAAGGAAATATTTTTGCAAAATATAATTATTTTGTAAATAAATTTGTTTTTCTAATTTGCTCCTTTTCTCTCTTTTTAAAAGAATAAATGATTTCCATGAAAAGATTGATGTATAACTTCTAGCATTTTAAACAACGCTTGTTTCTGTGATAAAATATTTGTTACCCGTGATTGGGTTTAGAATCTTGTTTTTTACTGCTGATTTCATATGAACTGCAATGGCATTTAAATACATTTGTTGTAAAGGACTGTCTTGATATTACTTTAGGAGGCTCATTTGGCTTGCCCATGAACTTTTTGTTGTTACATTATTGCCTTGTAACCATTTCTCTTGTAGTTGTCTGTATTAATAAAATATACTCATAGTTTCAATTCATAAGTTGCTGAACAGTGTGATGTGGATCTTTAGTGTTAACTTCTTTTAAGATATCCTCCTTTACAGGTGAAGGTTGTAAAGAGTCAACTCCTCTGTGAGGTTGTAATTTCCAGTTAAATTTCTGTAACCTCCTTTAAATTGTGTTCTCACTTTCTCCATACGCAGCACAAATTTCAGAAGCTATCTAACTTTTTTTTTTACTTGCCTGCAATAAAATGAGCCAGAATGAAAATTTCAACTTCATAAATTTCAGTTCGTAAGTCTTAAACCATCCGCCAGGTCGGCTATATTAGCCGCCTGCAGCGCATTGGTTTACTTCTCCAAAATTGGTGTACTTTGTGAGCTTCACCCCACTTTGCTCCCTGCGGTGATACAATAATTGATGGACAGTAGATTAATTTTTGATGTGGGCATACCTCTTACTTGACCCACTTTTGCTGGAGCCATTCCAAGGTCAGTGCAGCTTTGATTTTCCTCTAACAGAACGAATGAGACAATTCAAAAGCATAAAAAAAACCTGCCTTATTATGTGGTCCATTTTAGCTAGAAATGTGTCAGCGATATAGCCTTGAAAAGAAAGAAAGGATGGTTGAAACGAAGATGTCAAAAGGAAAAATGGAGAACCAGTTAATTTGTGAGGAAGAATGGAAAATATTTTTAATTGATATCTCCACTAATTAAAGTTGTATAATTATGCAACCAAGTCAAGCAAGTAGCCAGAAAATTTTCGAGTCTATAGATACCTGGTTTGATGCTCAGTTTTCTGTCTTTTCCAAGGAGTAGCGATGACATAGATAGTCACATACAATCAACTTTTATTTATATTAGATTGAAACAGAACATATATCACTGCACAATCTAGAAGTGAACAAACCAGTCTAACTTCCTTTTTACTTTGAAAAAATGTAGAGTTTTTCAGACGTCTCAATTGATAATAGCAGTTTAGATATCGTAGCTGATTATTGTAATTACATTATATTTTATAAAATATTTATTTAGTGAACTGTACTTATTTCTAAATTTTAAAACAACAATCTTTAAATTTATTTTTCATTTTTAGCTCTGCAACTGATGAACCTGCTACAAAGGACATTCATCTTCAAAATTCCAGTGAACAAGCTAACATTGATGTTTTAGCTCCAAGACAAGTTGCCCCTTCTGACAGCATTTTAGAAGAAGGTGAAGAAGATGACGAGCACAAATCACCTGCAACTTCTCAAACTGCTTTTAAAGTTCCCAATAGCCCTGTGAGTATCTCTTTGTTCTATATTTAGTCACTTTGTGATACTGGGGTGCAGTTATGAAAAATCTGTGTCAACTGGTGCAGATTGCGACACTCTTTTTTCTCTTATTTAGAGAGATCAGGAGGAGGCAATTGTCTCTCCCTGGCTATTATAAGTTAATGTGAATTTGATTAGGCATGTTTTTGCTGTTTTAAAAATATAATTAGCATTCCATTTATAACCTAGCCCCCCCCCCACACACACACACAGAAGAATTCGCAATTACAAGCCTGATCATACTGTCTGATGCATGATTATGCTTATTTAATGAATATGAGTTTTGTTGGCATTTGCTATTTATGTTAATTTCCTGTTTATTTCAAACTTTTTCCCAATGGTTAAAACAATTTCCCCCAAAACAAGATGTACTTTCTGTGTGAAAAAAAAAAATGCTGTTATTTATGGGAAAAAGATCAGATTCATTCTGAAATCAATATAAGTTATGTTTCAGTGAATTCCAACTATTAATGCTTTTTTAATTGGAAAATATTTTGAATTCAACATATTTTTGGGATACGTAAGAGTACAAACAAAAGAGAAAAGTGAAACAAATAATTAATAATTATTGCACCCCTTAAATGTAAATTTAAAATCCAATCGGTATCTAATTCCAATAGATAAAGTGTGGTTAATTAACTGCAAGACGTATAAACCTATCTAATTTTGAACAATTAATATCAAAATTTAGTTCTTTAATCTATAAGAAACAGATTGTTGTGTGTTTTAATAATTATCAAATGAAACAAAAATTATACAACAACACTTAAAAAATTAAAATGAAGGCAGATATGTATCAGTCAGTAGGGCAGAGAAGGGAGGGAGGAGAAGCACCCCTCAGAGCCCTTGGTTTTAACATAAATGCAAATTCTGATACAGTAGTTTATGCATATGAAAGGGCTGTTTTGATCAAAAAAAAAAAAAAAAAAACCTTCAAAAGGTATTTTTGATTTAAAAGATTCCCCTTCAGAAGGTATTTTTCAACCCCCCCCCCCCCCATGCAGGATGTATTTTTGATCAAGAAACCAACCCACAAATGGTATTTTTGACTGTGCTACTGGTATCAGTTAACTCTTATATCAAATATAAAATTATTTTCAGCTTTTTTCTTGTGTGCAAGATAATTTGTTTTCAATTTGTGGTATTTATAAATCAATATCTCAACATGAATTTATTCCAAAACACGTACCAGTTTAATTTGCTTAATATGATCTAGTTTGCTCAAATGTTAAATATTGCTGCCCACATTTGGGATTTATAATATAGTTATAAAGTTAAAGCCCTTGAACTGGTGTAGAATAGATAGTTAACACGTTTTATTTTTCAAAAGTAATATTCTCCTTACTCAGTTTCTTACTTACATACTATTTTTAACATTCATACTTAAAAATATTTAAGTGATCTATGTTTATATAAATTAAAAAAAAAAAAACTTTTCCAATAAAGTCATCAGTAATACAATAGATTGTGTTCTGTTGTACTTAACTACTTACAGAATGCTGTGCATAACAGTTCTGCTAAAAAGTTTTATAAAGTATTCAGAGTTTTTTCTAAGCATTTGGTGCCTTTAAGACCAGCAATTTAGAGCTCTTAAAATTAGAGCATGCAATATAAATGTTTCATTTTAAGTTCTTTTATGATTTGTCAGTTTGTTGTGTGTGCCTTTTTTTTTCTCATTCTTGTGTTCCTGTAACACGGTAAATGAATTATTTATTGTAAATTTCTTTAAATTTATTAATAAATTAATACTTGTAGATGTAAAGGCTTTACCCTCCTCCACTTTTTTCTTTTTGTGTAGAAATATTTTCTACATTTGTGTTATGTTTTATTTTAGCCTTCTCTTACCCCCAAATATGTCTGGAGAATAGAGTTATCAAAGACAGAAAAATTTTGGTCAGGTATGCTATTTTGTTCCCTTATACATTAAAAAAAAAAACAAACACCCTGAATTATTTTTTTTTAAAGGTATTTAAACAATGTTGCTCTTTTTGCTAAAATTTTTGATAACTACAGACTTTTTCAAGAAATAATGTTTGAGGACGAATTTAATGCCTGATTAATAAAAAAATTTTAACGGAACAATTAGTGTATTTTTGAATTGTATTTTTGTCTTAAAGCCATATTTTCTTATAATCTAACAAATTTGGCAAGCAGTAATTTTGTTGTCAAGTCTTGTATACATTATGTAACAGGTTTGCACTAAAGATGTCTAATTATGCATGCTATTTATTAGGTTGGTTTGAAGGACTATCAAACATGTTCTTATCAACTTCTATCCCCAAATTGCTACTTTTAGCAGGTAAGCCATCTTACTTTTTAAAAAAAAGAGAAAAAAAAATCACTCACAAAACAAAAAGAATTTAAAATGTAGCTTTTATCTGCAGAAGTGCTTATCATACTTGTGAAATTTAAGTTGCATTATTTTTTAACTTTTTTTTGTACAATTATTTACTATTTATGAGAGTCTTAATTGTAATATGTGAAACTTTATTTATTTATTTTTTTTTTAACTGTAGATTTTGTGAATCATTTGTTTGTGTGTGTGTATGTGTCAATTTGCTTTTTAAGATACTCAACATGATAATTATTGTGATTTAAAGAAAAAGATCTTTAATTCGTTAAATCTTTTATGACTTATAATCAAGATTTTTAGTTTCATTTTAATTGTTTTATTTATAATTTGGGACCTTTTTAAAACTCATCTTTAGTTCAAAATACTTCATCAAAATTATTCAACTTGTTTTGTTTTTAAACTGGTACAAAAATGTTTTTTTTTTTTTTTTTTAATTCTGAAAGACCAAAAGTTTTACTTTTTTGTAACGTCAGATTTTATTTGTAAATTTTGCTTATGGTAAATTGCCATTTTTGAAAGTTTGCATTTAATATTTCTTACATTTTAAGCTAAATTTTATTATGTAGCCATATATAATATTGTGGTACTTTGAACAAATAGGTGTTGACAGACTTGACAAAGATTTAACAATCGGACAAATGCAAGGTGAGGAATATGTATACTGATTTAAAGGAATGCATTTTGATCTTTCAAGTTTTCATTTGAATTAATTTTTATATTTTCTATGCAGTAGCTTTTTTTTTCTGTCACAATTTTCTGAGATAACATATTTACTATATTTTACAGGTAAATTTCAAATGCAAGTTCTGCCACAGTGTGGTCATGCTGTGCATGAAGATGATCCTGATAAGGTATTTAATATTTTGTTGAGGTATAAATGTGTGTACAAACAGTAGGAAAAAAAAATATTGCATCAATTGTGAGTTTTTGAAATAAAAATGAAATATAGTATCAGGGATGAAAATTAGCAGGGATTCATATGGCAGACTGAGCCATTAAAATTTTTAGGGGGGTTGTTTTAGAGAGTTTGTTTCTTCATGGAAGAAGTTCTCTGCAACTTTTGAAGGAGTATGTCAACGCTTTTGGTGATAGGAACTCCTGAAATAAGTATTGCATAGCATTGCACCCTGAATCACCCCGTGCCTACTGCGTTTGCAGTTTACCAGTTTTAGATGCCCAAAATGACTCAGGCAAATGGGGCAATGGGGACAGTTCCACTCCGACTTGACCCCATAGGAAAAGACGCGCTTTTGCCAAGAGTCTGAAACCGAGAACATAGCTGTGTTTATGCCAGGTGTGATTACAAAGTTTTTTTACAATATTTACTTGCTTTTGAGCCAGAGCGATGTTTTACGTTAATAATGCAACATGTTACATAGCCTGAAATAAGCCCCCTCAATACTAAATGTTTATCGCAATTGCCTCAAAATGTGTACTTCCCCTAAAAGTCAACTCCCATGCTGACTTCCGGTACAACTGGCAACATGAACCTAGTGGTAATTGGACAAAAGACGTTGCTATGGCGATGTATCCAAACAATTCAAATCAAATTGTTAATTGGTTAGTTTCAAAATTTAAATTTAAAAATTAACTAATTGAGTTCTTAGGTATTAATTTTCAATACCTTCCATAGATGGCAGTAGTAGTTGTAGCAAAATTTGCTTACCCTCGTTCCCTTGATTTGGGTTTACTTCTGCTCTATGTTAAAAAGGGCGAAAGCACCAGGCATTTATACTAAGGGGGCATTGGTATTGTACAGGTTGTTTTGTTACTGACTGACTGAAACAACCAAACAATCTCAGAAAGTGCTGAAGTGAGTTGAAGTGCTTTCATGCATGATTTTGCTCCAGAACTGAATGCACTAGCTATTGAAATTGTATTTGACTACATTTAATTGAAGTACTAATGAAATAAACTAATTTGTCTAAGCCTTTTTTTTAAAAAAGAAGAGGTGATGTAGAATGTTTGAATCCTGAAAATGAAATTTAAAGTTTTATTTAAAACCATTAAAACAATCTATTATTTATAATACTTATGTTCCTAGACTGACAAAAATTGTAAAATCTTAGGAGCCAGGAAAACATTTTAAGGGCCCAAGAAATTATTTCACTGAGTTTTTAGGTAAATTCACTGTAAAAAAAAAATGTCTTAAATATTCTTTGTTCTGGAAAAACTAGTTGTCAAGGTATTATTCTTTTAAAAAATCCCTCGGAAAACCTGATGCCCGGTATTTGTCGAAGCCTGCTTATGCACATGTGGGCAGAGCCTAATTTCCCAATAGGCAGAGTAAACAGCTGCCAAGGGCAGCAAATTTTGCTTCAATCTCATTTTTTAAATTATTTTTTTTGAAAATAAAACATCAGTTCTTTTTCAATTTTCCCCAAAACAGCGACATAACTGATCCTAACTTGTCAGCAGCCGTAATTAAACTGAATTGTCGAAACCACAGAAAATGTGGTGTGACACACTTCCAGAAATAAGTAACCAGTTTCAGTTTTAGCTTGCGCCAGGGACGGAGTACATCTTCTATAGAAAACACTTTGATCTATACCTTCCAAGAATTTCTTTCCCTTAACTCAACGAAGGTCCTCTCGAAGCGCATCTAGAAGAGAGCCTCAGGTAAAACAGACATAACATCTAGTTTCTCTTAAAAAGACTATGTGCAGCATTGGAAGGGCTGAGTGACCATTATCTCCTGATTAAAAAAGAGCATTTTATTCCTTTTGGGAGTGCTCATCACAAAACATTACTTGAATGTTTAAAGAGTTGAAAAGTAGTTTGGGATTATTACTTCTGCTCAGTAGGTTAGTTAAAACTAACCTACTGCTTCCCTTCGGAAAAGCTGCTAAATACTGCTTGTCTATTTATTTGTAGAAACCACTTATTTGTAGAACAAATCACAATATTTTTTGAATTTTTAATATTACAAAATATGACGCTTTAAAACGCCACAATTTGATAGTTTTAATATATGTATTTGAATATTGAAAAAAAAGTAAGTGAACCGAATGATTTTGAAACTACGGTGTTTTTTATTTCTCAGTTAATTTTGTGCAGTTGCTTCGTAAACGAAGAAATGAATTAAATTCTATTTTTATCCATTTTAATGCTGTTGTCACTATCTTATGAAAATGTTTAAAATCGAATGCAAAATTTCACACACACAAATACTAACTGGCAGAATATAATTGCAATAAATAGTTTTTGAAATCATCACACTTTTGAAACAAACTAAGAAGAATTAAAAAAAAAACTCTGTAAGCCTTGTGTAGATTTAAACCCCATAGATATTCACAGATTGCCTGAAAAGTTTGTGATTGCAAATTTTAATAGTAGTCAAAATATTTGCAATATTTAAAAGGAAAAACATGAGGTGCATGCACTACATGGCTAGAAGTAGTATAAAGAGTACATACACTCTAGGGAAAATATACGCAATATGGGAAAAAAAAAATTCTGAATTCAACAAGTGACGCCCCCTAGTTTTGTGACACTATAATAAAAAGTAATATATGCAAAATTTGAACTTGATCGGTGAATAATAACACATGCCCCTACGATGTTGAACTTTAACACTTTTGATAATTTTCCCACAAATCTTCGAGTTTTTACTTCAGACCCTGTGCATTGTTTCTCCTAGGTTTGCAAAATATTTTTACAGTGAGGTAGCACTAAAATTAATCCTTTTAATTACTTCACATCATCTAAAGAATTTACATTGAATAAGAATGAAATAGTGCTTTAGAAACTTTACCTTAATCATACGCTTTTCTGAATGTATATCAATCATGTGCATTTTTCCCCGATAGTCAATCATTTTCCATGCTACTAGTTCTTTAGACTCATTATATTATTTAAAGGAGCCTAGATTGGGTTGCTGCAAAAAACCATATCTTCATACAGTATTTTACTGTAAAACAGTGATTCAAAACGGCATTTACGGGCTTTCTCTTCATGTAAGGTCAATTTAAATTGTTTCCTAAAAATATAAATTTTCAAACAATAAATTCCTTTTGCCACCCATCTGGCTCAGGCATAAGCTGAAGATTGCCAAAAACATATCCTTCTAAGAGGGACTTCACAAGGAAATATTATTGCAAGTTATGAGAATTCTCTGTAATCTTTCTCAATTCTGCTTTTACTAACAATAATGTGTCATTAACTTCGTCTTTCAGAATTTAAGTGGTATGTGTACTTGATTGAAATATAAGTTCTGAATGACGGAGATCTTTCCAGAAAATTTTGAAGAGCCTAAATAATAGAATATCGGGTCTAGAACTAAGAAAGGCAAGACCTTCTTTAAAGACACACATGCATTACGATTTCAAGTGCGTGATGATGGCAATCCAAATGTAATGTGTCACTATTCAGTTTTTTGCTCAAAAAATTGCATGCACAATTTATACGGCCGGTATTGCCAAGAGTTGTATCAAACACTACAGCTTGAACAGTTACCAATAAAGAGCAATCATCTAAGATATCATATACAACTGAAGAAATATCTAAGGAATTCCAAGTAGCTGTTCAATATTAGGACCTGAAGCTATCACGGTAAGCCTGTCGGCGTTTTTTCCCCATTATATCTGGATGTAGCTTTGTATCCCAGTGAATAACTACAGAACCTAAATTTAAATTCATGAAATTTAATTTTACCTCTCGAAGATTTTCTCTTGCTCTCTTAAGGAGTGTACGATTGATCACTAAGTTATTTGGATTTAAATTTACTGCATCTACTTAGGCTGTAAATAAACAACATCTTTATCCCTAATATGGCATTTGTCTAACAGTGATGAAAGGAAAGCAGATATCAATAGCTGTCAAGATTTTTTGCATTGTGGTAGACCAGATATAGAAAAAAGGTTCAACAGATTAGGATAGATACCCATTTTGGTTTTTAAATCTTATGAATGGCAAGGTGAATTTGATGATAATAAAGGATAATGTACTGAAATAGAAGAAAATTAATTTAAAGTATAGATTTTTACACTATTCCCATACTTTTTAAATTTATATTTTACGTATGGAAAATACAGTATATTTTTATGTTCGAGTAATCGAGGATTTTTCAAAATTTATATTTTAAGAATTAAAAATTACATAAACATCAACGTATATTTATAACTAAAGAACAGCAAATTTAAATATAAGTGCCATTACTTACATTTATTGCATTGAAACCTAGCGACCCTATTTGCCACACCTATTACATACACAGGGAATTTTGTAAATCAACACCCCCAAAGCCTGGTGCAGGCAATTTTTTGTTGTCAAAGATCGTTCATTACTGGCCTAGGCCATTCATTAATGGCCCATTGAATTCCTTGTGTCCATCTTGATGGGAAGAAACGTTCCCCTGCCGCTTGGTTGGAACTGGCGAAGAAGAGTGGTTTGCTTGACCCAAGGCCATTGGTGTACATTTTATTCTCTGTAACATGTTAAATTTTACAGAATGAAAGTGAGAGAATGGTCAACCTGGAAGTAGCAGCATCTATAGAGGTTCAAAATTACTTTAAATTTGGAATGTAAGAATACTTTCACATAAAAATGAGAAAATCCACAATTTTTTCTTTGAAACTCAAAAAAGGGGGCCCTAGGGGCATGGGTTAATATTCATGGATTGACTTAAAATTTTGCAAGGATCATTTATTTGTATAATGGAACAAATTGAGGGGGTGGCACGTAAAATATCTACAACTTCAAAAATAAGGACCACCCTAATACACATATATTTTCATGAAAATAAAACTATTGCGAATATTTCACTAGTCTTAAATTTTCGCTATTACTACAGGCTCATAAAAATTAAAGCCTTGTGAAAATAAGTGCTTTTCAGTATTTAAATTGACCTTGGATAAATCACTTTAGTGGAGGGGGCCGGCAGATTTCAAATTCAGCCCTGCATGTGAGAAAAGATCCCTTATTCATTTTCTCCCATTGTCCATGCTCTCTATTATATCAAATAATTGTTTAATGTAGAAAGAAAAAAATATTGAGGTAAGCCATCCTAATTAACACGAAACTAAACACTACATATTCACACTCCTTGGCCATTTGCAGACATTATGTGCATTTTCCAGGATTTTTATCATTCTTTCATTAGAACCACTATCAGCATATTAAGAATCTTTACATGTAGCTTCCATGATGGAGGCGCTGAATTTTGTCAAGCATATCCAAGACAAATAAGTACTCAAGTGACCTTTTACATGGCACATGATCATACAACATGGATGTTGACGATTTTCTGCAACTTGAAAGTACAATATCTTAGAGCCGGGTTAAAACCGTTTCCAAAGACGTAAGAGGCCAAACTACTGCCCTTTCCAGCAGACATGTCGCATGAAGTAAAACAACAAAAATAATTCACAAGCATCACTTACTCTATACTATAGCTGAAACAAGTTAATCTATTTTAACTTTATAATTACTTAATATTATTTTTTCAGGGTTGCCAACACTTCCGCATTTTGCGGAGTTGTTCCGCAAAAATAGCGAAACTCCGCAGCTCCGCAAAGAGGTTATTTTGCTCTGCATTTCCCGTTTGGTGTTAACTCTGACCAAGTTTACCAAAGATTTTAATAAATCAAATTTACTTTCATTTTATTTTGCAAGTTTATTATTAAAAGCGTATAAATATGGTAAATTAAAGATGCTTGTACTCAAAGCATGACATAATGTTTAAAGCAGTTTTATTAATTTAAAGACAATTATTTTTAATCTAGTATTTAAAATGATTATCAAAGCACAAAAATAACTTTAGATAAGAGGTTTCATTTTTTTATATTGATTTTTATACAAAATACCGAGTTGCTCCGCAAAATTTTAAAATGCTCCTCAAAATCATCACAGATGCTCTTCAAATAGTTTCTTCAAGGTTGGCAACCCTGTATTTTTTTTAATCTTAATAAACAGCTATGTATGGCAACTTGGTTTATTAGTTTTATGCTCAGTCATAAGTATGTGCAGGAATTTTTCGAGTCAATCAAAGAAAAAAGTGAAACTCAAAGCGTTTTTTTAAAAATAAATTTACAATTGATCTTAAAAGTTTAGATAAATTTAAAACATTGCTACAGTTTCACTTTAAAGCCAGTAAAAAAGATAAATAAACTTTATTATTTACATTTTGATGAAATAGAGGCAACATTTTTAGTAATTTATGAATGAAAATAATAACATGTTTGTTGCAAGATGGACTGAACTTTAAGGCATACTAATTTTTTAAAATTCATTTTCAAATTTTCATTTATAGGTCGCTGAAGCAATAGCTACATTTCTTGTAAGAAACAAATTTACATCTGCAACCTGTGATTTTCAAAGGTAAATTCAACTACCTTTTTACAAATGAAACAATAAATCAATGTGAGTGTTATTAAAAATGGAGTGTTAAAAAAAAAAAAAAAAACTAATAGTAATTTTATTCAGTAATATCAGTATTTACAATTTATTTATTTATTTTTTTTATGCTTTAATGTTTTGTAAATGTTAAGTGTATAATAAATTTAAAATAAGCATTAGCAAGAAATTATTTTTAAAGAATAAAATGTGATAAATTTTGTCAAAATTGTCTAATAGTATACTTTCTTTAATTGTTTAAAAAAGGACCTTTCTGCATGTTTTTGGGAAAAGTGAAGCTCTTTGTTTGTTTTAAATAATTCTATTTGAGCTAAAAATTATTTTTGAAAGTACAATAGATTCCTTAGAACGTAAAATGTGGATGAAACTTTGAAAGATGGAACCGGGGTTGGCAGGTTTCTTCCAAGTGAAAGAAATTAAAGATAATTATTTTAAGAATTTTCCTTACAAAATGCAAGTTTGTATGATAAAGCAAATGGATACTTGAAAAGAGATCTTAATACATGCAGTAAAACTTCGTTAAGTCGTCACTCAAAGACCAAAAACATTTGACCACTTATGCGGAGTGACAACTTTTGGGTAAAGTGGAATATTATAGAAAGAAAAAACCCTTAAAAAGGTGAATATTATAGAAAGAAAAACCCTTAAAATCACTGAAATACTTTTATGAACAGTTGCAGAATTTGTTGAGAAAAACAATATCTTATGAAATCAATACCTATAAATAATTGTGTAAATAATTAATTATATAAGCAAATAACTAAAATATGCGTTAAAATAAGCATTTAATCTTCGTTTTTATTTTTTAGGCCATATTGTGCTTGTTGATCTGAACACACTTACATTGGATGAGAATTAAAAAGAGAGCAAAGATATCAAGAGAAGTGTATTTAATTTTAGAAGAGTTTCATTTCTTAATATATATAAACTGTGATTTTGTTCATAATAAAAGTTTCATGGTATGCTTTGTATAGAAAACATTGTTTTTTGTACAAAAATATTTTGAAATGTTTGATAATATGTGCTACAATTAACATACGTTATGTAAAATCAAGAAAAATGCTGGTGAATGTACTTGAATCATTGTATATAAATAAAGTTTTATCTTAAAAATTCATTTAGAAGCAATTGATAATTTAAGTGCATCATCCATTTTTATGTTTCATAATTAAGATATGTTTTATGTATAAAAAAATACTTATATAACACCGATGAAATATGTCAAATAGGAAGTATAAAGCTGTCATGTACAAAGAAAACTTTTTTTAAAAAGAATGTATCCTTTCTTGCTAAGAAACGAATTCTGACGGCATTTCTTCAGACCAAGCACTTGGGGTGCATTGCAGTAGGGTAGCGGGGGTGGGGTGGAGGGCACCGTCCCTCTCAAATTTTTCATTACTGATGTTGTAATCAGTAGCGTAACAAAAGGGATTGGTAGGAGTGGCTCTGGCCGGGGCACAGCAGCTAAAGAACGGCATTTTGACTGATTAAAAAAAAAAGTTTTCATTTTATTTTTTTTCCAAAAATTAATCATATAATTAAAATAAAAATTACAAAACAGTTTCGCAAGAAAAAGAGCTAGAGGGGAAAATAAAACAATCCTAATTTTTAAAAAAAAAGGGGGGGGGGTACATTTTACCTGCAACATGAAATTCTATTCCGATTCATTGAGTTAACCAAAGACTTATGCACACAATTTGTATACCAGGGAGCAGTGGGGGAGGGCGTTCTATGCTCTCCACCACTGCTCCCTGAGTGATATAAGTTACATTTATATCACTGTTTAATGTAAATTTCAAACTATTACATCCATCCATCAACTGACTTTTTTTTTGGGGGGGGGGGGGACTTTGAGAACTTTTAAGAAATTGCTTCATTAAAGTGCTAAATATCAAATACATCTCTTCACACAGGAAAAGGGCCAATGGTTTATCAGCCTGTAATCATATTAAAAAACCTTGTAATTCTAATGCCACCGAAATAAAGAAACCCAACTTTGCTTCCAAAGGTTCACTACACTTCAACATCGATTTAACTGTGTCATAGGTATTTGTATTCGATTCAACATTTGCAACCTCTGTCTTTTGAACAGACTTTTAACTGCGCCAAAATGTCTGAAGCCCTTTGTGCAGCAGCAGAGTTCTCTACCCACCGAATCGAACAAAATTTCAGACGAAAACTTTTCTTTGATTCACTCTGATTTAAGAGGAATTGCTTCAAAGCACTTAAACATAAATTAGCAAACTCGTCTCTACAGAGATAAAGAACTACACAAACACCTAAGTAATACTGAAGTTGAACAATAATCTATGAACTGGTTTACCCTTAATTTGAAGAGCTTATTTGTAACTAGTATGGGAAAACTAAGATTTTTCATTGGTAGTTGCAGTAGCAACCTAACTACCATTGTTAGGGGGTGTAAAATTCTCAACCACCAAGGAAACTGGAATGTGCAAAACTAAAGAACAAAAGGAGGTGCTAAAGAACTGGTTTAAGGAAATAAGTGTTTTCTTTCAGTAATTTCAAGTTCATGAATTTCTATCCAAATTAATTTTACTAAACTGTATAAAAAGAAAACATCTTATGAAACAGGTTATAATTTAAAAAAAATTCCAGGTTTTCTACTTACAAAAGTAAGTTTCCGTGACATTTCCAGGTGGGTAGACACCCTGATTAAAATTTTAACAAGATTGAAATATAAGTATATTTTCAGCGTCAGAAAAGTACGAACATCAATTAACGAATGAAGGAATTTTGACCATGAGTGATTTTTCCGATTCCTTATCTTTCAGAAACTTAACAAATACTCCTAAGTCAGTCGAAGCCTGTACCTGGCCCCAAAAGTGCTTAACCGGAGAGAGATCACGCACCTAACAGTGACAAAAAAGATCGCGGGGTGTGACTGAGTTACCACAATCAGTTTTATCTAAAATTTTCTACAAATCACCATTTTCTATCTTTTCATAATCTGCAAGTTTACGTGTTCACTCCTGTATGCGCCAGGCAATATAAATGCAAAAAGAGAGCTAGAGAACGTAAAACTCTACGATGCTTAGAACGAGAAATTTCGAAGCAGTAACAGTCGCGTGGGGAGAGTGAGTTACCCCATTAACACGTGAATTCTAAGAAATGATTGCTTAACCGGCAGAAAGAAAACTAAAAATAACACTTCACCTACCGAGGGGAATGTTGCATAGGAAGATATTGATAGGGTGATTGATTGCAGATAATTATTTACCCTGCAATAGGTGTTTGGATTAGAGTGGGGTGACTGTGTGCCCCGCGGGATCTCTCTCCGGTTTATGGTGCATATTGTCGTAAATACAACGAGAACATAACACCCAGCTGAAATTTCAGTGATGGAATCTTAAACCGAATGTGTTGAAACATTATCAGCATTTTCTTCAGAAATGATATTCTCATCAGTCTCTGATGATGCTGAGGTGTAAATTTGGGCTCTTGTTGTTCCATAAGAAATTCTTGACTTTCAAAACACTTACAAAACCCTCTGTCTTTCATTTCAGTTGAGGAACAGATACGGCTAATGTTTCCATAATTTAGCTCATTCTTTCTCTATATAGTAATTTGACGCATTTTTCTGGTTTCTGGCAATTGTGGAATGCAGTTGAAGCCTGGAAGATTTTTTTCAATAACTTTTACCTGATCTTTATCAATAAAAACAAATCGATAGTTGTACGGCATTTGAGCTCATGAAAAAAAGACTCGGCATTGTGAATTTTTGCTCCTTGGGCAACTAAATCATCAGTTCCTCGTTTCAAGGCTGCACCAATGCCATCAGCTCGTTTCCACTCTCAAAAACGTTCCATTTTCCTTTACAGAAACCATGCTCATTAAACAAATAGAAATTCTTTTTTTGTCCATACTGCAACTTGAACCATCTCAAAAGACATGAAGGACATTTGTTTTTTGACTTATATTCTTAAGCATTTCAATTATTGGCTGTAAATATGTCAATATTGCTAGTGGACTATGGTCAAAAATGAAGTTGGCTTAGGTTCATTGGCCAGAGAAATCAAACCAGTGTGTAATGTCACCTGGTTTTGCGAGCTTCCAGAGTGATGCAACTGAACCTCATCTGAAAATTTATATTATTAATTTTGAGAAAAATCAATATGGACTGTGCTGCTTCTTTTATCCCAGTCAATAAAGGGTATATGTCAGAACAAATTAGGGGCTGGCTAAATTTTTGGCAGTTGTTAGTACCCATAGAGGGTAGTATTTTCCCAAAAGTCCCCGCCTCTCCCCTTGAGCTTCCCCCCCCTTAAGTATACAATTATAGGGTTTTAAGCAAACGCTTATGTCTATGTTAAATATTTTTCAAATTTTTTAAACTTAACATATTTTGAGTCCTTATAACATGATAAATGAGAGTTAACATTTAAATTTTTTATAATACTTTTTTTTTTGTAATTTGCAAAATTACCTCATTTTTCTTTTTTAAAGATGTAGTATTGGATGCTTTTTACATTTGACATTTATGATTTGAATAAAACAGGCACCGTAGTTTTTGGAGCAGCTTTCAAGTTTTCCAAAGATATATACATATATAGAATTATACAGTCAACTTTACGCATTGAAGTCGCAAGAGGATGGCAAACAACAACTTGCTGATGCACTAGAAACTTTCTTCTTACCCCCGTCAATAAAATGTTTCTGTTGGTAGAAATTAGGGACAGGCTGTATTTTTGTTCGTAATTAGTACCAAATGAGAGGAGTATTATCTCAAAAGTCCCCCTCCCCTTTTGGCTCCCCCCTCAAGTTAGTTAAATAAATTGTCAAATTATGAAACAGTTTTCGTTTCAAATGTGTATTTTCTATTGGTTTTAGAAAACAAAGCCTAAATTTTTGATAATGTCTCAAAACAGTTGAAGAAAAGTAGTAACACATGTTTTAACCCTTTGGTTATACTTTTTGGGTAGTTCAAAATGCAGTGCAATGTGTACTTAAATGTGACTAATTTTCGTTAGAAACTTTGCTTGTTCAAAACGTAAGATTCATACAGGGGAACATTAGAACTGGTCAAGTTTTCAGATACTTTTTTTTTTAATTGATAATTAAGAGTGTTATTGACATTGTCAAAAAGGTTTTTTAAGAGGCATATGGATAAAGTTGTCAAATTCACACTTGCCTTGATTATAATTTATGTTATCGTTTCACATTATAATTTTTTGTTTTTGATCTTAACGTAGTATATTTAATCCATTATGTAAGACAGCCACATAGCACCACTTATGAGCAGTTCTGAATTTCTATTGCAACTACATTGTTTCTAATTATGGATAAAACGTCACTGTAATCTTTGAAGGATATCCAGATCATTCAACTACTAAAAACGAAGAGCTAAGTAGAAGAGCCTCAAAGAAAAATTCATGTGCTTTGCATTTTGAGGACATCACAGTATGCATGACACAAAAGGAAATTTGTTTAGAAAATACGAGAAACGAAAAAAAAAAGACTGCTGCAAACAATAGTTTTAGAGCTAGCCAGAAAAAAGATTACCAGAATTGACAGCGTAAAATGATGCTGATGTAAATATAGTAAAATTAAGTATTCAGAAGTTTAAAGAATGCTCGAAAGTTGTCTTTGTGACTCCCTCTTACTTCGGAAAAGAAAGAAATGTATTTTTTACAAGATTATATATGTGGCAAGGAACCAAGTCTACTACAACATTCGCATTTTAATCCAGCAACATTAGAAGTCTCTTGACTGCTCCTGCAATCACTAGATGTGACACAAAATCATGCTTTTATGGATTGGGAAAGACAAAAGCCATTGAAATGATAAAATCTTCAACGGAAACTCAACAGCAAGCATCAACATTTTTGTTAGAAAATATTTCAATAGACAAACTACTAATTGAAGTAAATATTTTACTCTTGGACTTTTCGGAATGAGCAGATATGGACTTGCATGAAGCTCATTACTATAAGTTAATGAGCCTACCCAAAAAGTAAACCCTGCAATCAAATTTTGATCCGTCAAAGTTACCTCTAACAACCAGGGCATGCCAACAACATGTACTACTAGTTTTCCTGCAATTCCGGCACTAAAGTAGGAACAATTTTACCAACAATCTGAATGGGATGGAAGTTGGAGTCAATTTAGCGAAAACAGAAAGGGAAAAAAAAACTTCTGCCATTAAACTTCTGTAAAAACTTTTGCACCAAATGAACTTTTAAATTTGGTGTCAGGCTCATGTAAGCATGATTGTGGCAAACATTGTATATATACGAGGGTGGGTTCAGGGTTGCTGAGAGCCAAGACGAATCCCTTCCTCTATATAACTTAAAATAAAAACTGGTCTGATTTCGAGTTGAGTCCACCCAAAGGTCAGACCCCTAGTTTCCGACTAGGCTGACACGGCCTCTCATTGGCCCTGTGTAGGTTTACGTTCCGCAGCGATGTGCGAGAACTGTGACGGATATTTCTTGTCACAATGCATCAATTGTAGACCATGATGAAGAATTAATGCATGAGGAATGAGTAATACTACTCTATATTACTCTTATTGCCTTAAAGAATTTTATTGATTCGAATTTTGTTGATGAAAAACAATGGGAAAAAAAATTAATTAAACTAATTGGAGGTGAGTGTTAGGTTTGTGATGATAATACGACAGTGACGGTCGCATATTCTCTAGTACGTATCTGTTAGAGTTCATAGATATTTCCTAAGAGTGATACGTAAAATCACCGTTATAGGGGTTAAAAACAGTGCTTCTACTTCTATTCAATTATTTTCAAAACAGGAGATTTTTCTTTAAAATAAATATGTTTTCGAAAATGTCTTAAATATATTAGTTTTAAATAATATTTTGAAAAATAAAATGATGCAAAGTTAATGAGTTTAAAATAAAAAGTGACTGAAATATGGTCATTATTGAAATGCTTTCAAAACGAATGTTTAAGTGTAGCAGGGGGAGGAGACAAGAATTATATCGTTTGAAAAGTTAAAATATGTTTTACTACTTTTCCCCAGCTGTTTTGAGATGTTATGAAAAATGTAGGCGGTTTTCTAAAACCAATAGAAAATACACATTTTCAACAAAATATTATTCGTAATTTCGCGATTTATTGAGCGAATACAATTTTTGCTGAATAATTCAGGTTGAAGAATAGATTTTTAGGAATTAAATAGTTTAATATTGATGCATTTGGAGGGAACAGCGCCCAAGATATGCTCATAATCAGAAACACGGGAAAAACCAACTTGGGGGGAGAGGGACTTTTGAGATAATGCTCCTCTCATTGGTACTAATTAGGAACAAAAAAACACAATGTCCCTAGTTTTTCCCGACAGAAACCTTTTATTCGGAACTCCAGCGCTCGAATACGCTACCTTGCGGTGATTTACAAAACTGCAAATGAAACTAAAACATTGCCACATTGCGTTCCACGTGTGTCTGTTGACGTAAACACAGGCAGTTTGTTCCGAGTATTTATTAACGCAATCGATGTGTCTTAGTTTACTTTCAGCTACAGAAATTAATTCGTCCCTTAGTAGTATTCTTGAGCTTCTCAAAATAATGTTAGTTTTCATTATTTCCTTAATAATTGGTGAAAGCGAAAATTCTGGATTAACAAACTTGGATAACATTATACAAGGTAAAAAATTTTATTGTTTTGTATGAATTTGTAAGAATATGGGGTTTTTTTTAATCTTAAATTAATTAAACTTACCATATTTTACAGCAGCATTTAGTTGGAATGGACAGTATGCAAAATATTTTCTTGAATATATTATCGTAGAACAAAATGAATAACCGAGAAAGAATTTACTTTATTCCTTTTATTCTCAGCTGAAAGGTTTCGCCAAATTTGTTTAGGGTTATAGTTTTAGTATAGTGCGAGCAAAGTAGCCTTGGCGAGATTTCGCGTTTTTAGTTAAACCATTTTTAATTTTTATCATGAGTGGAATAAAATGGTAGTAAGATTCCAGAATTCGATAAGTGAAAAGAAATAATGGTCAATCAACTGAAAAGAAAACTACCACCATATATCCGTGAGAATTTTGTTGATGATTTGCATAACATGACACAATTAAATCGTAACTCAGAAATTAGAAAAATCGAAACAGAAAATTTTTAAATTAACCGATTCGGGAATTCGAGAGAAATAACTCAGCTACAAATGGAAAACAATAAGCGCTAGCCAAGCAAGGCAAAAAAGTATCATCTTCTTTCGATAACAATTTGTAATGTCATATTGAATTTCCTAGCATTAATTGTTATTCTTGTTAGGCCACAATTATTATTTAGTTTTATCAAGAATTGATAAATATCGAATTCAACATCGTGGAAATGGCTGCTTAGAACTACCAACTACGTATTTTGCATTAATGTTTGACGTTTAGTAATGCTTCTTGAATTCTCATTTCTTTCTACATGGGCCAGAATATCCACAAGACTTTGAAAATTAATTTAAAAAGAATAAAGCGAAAAAATCATACGTATGAACAAAAATCACAACACTTTTAGCATTTTCTTCGTTACCATGTGCGTTTGTTTTAGTTTTTAAGTCCGCCATTAGACAGTGACTTCAGTGCTCCCTATAGTTCGTTGGAGTTGCGAATTGACTGCTGAAAGAAGAAAGCTTCTAATGTGTTAGCAAGGTGGTGCTTGCCATCTAGTCGCGGGTTCTATGTGTAAAGTTGACTGCATAATTCTATATATGTATGCATCTTTGAAAAGCTTAGAAACTTCTCTAAAATCTATGCTGCATATTTTCTTTCAAATAATGAATGTTAGGCGTGAGAAGCCCCCAAGATTACATCATTAAAAACGAAAAATGATGAAAAATGACGTAATTGCTCAAATTAAAAAAAGTATTAATTGTATAAAACATTTAATTCTAATTTCTCATTTGCCAAATTATAACGATTAAAAATATGTTAAGTTTAAAAGGTTTGAATAATATTTAACGGAGATAAAGGCGTTTGTTTAAAAACCTATAATTTTATACTTAAGGGGGGCTGGGGGGAAAGCTCAAGGGAGAGAGGCGGGGACTTTTGGGAAAATACTCCCCTCCCTAGTGCTAACACCTGACAAAAATTCAGCTTGTCCCTAATTTGTTCCGACATCAGGTCATTTTTGGCATTTATTGACTGGGCTTCTCTTTGCACATGTTAAATGTTTTATACTGCTGCTTTATATTTAAAAAAAAAAAAAATGGTTTTGAAATTCTTCAATTTATCATAAATTCATTAAGTTTTGTACCTTCCCTTCTTTTCTTGATTTCACAACAGTTGTACTGTATTTTGTTTTGAAATTCTGTATTTAAAGAGCTGTCTTTCCTTTCTATCCTTTTTCTTTCCCACACCCACCATTCAGGCTTCATCTCCAAAGATGCATTGACTGTTACTTTGAAGTTCATGCATTCTCTACATTTGTTACACATGAAATTCTTCGAATTTACATCACATGCTAATGTTTCCATTAAATCACTACTTGGTTTTGAAATTTTCAAAGAAAAGCTTCTGAAATTGTAGTATCAGATATGAGTGAACAATGCACAAGCATGTATCTATGTTCTTTGCCAAAGGACTCAAAACATAAAATGGCCAAAGTCAAGTAAAAACAGAATTAGATAATTTTACAGCTGGATTTTCAACTAGAATCTTTTTGTGTAAAGTTTCCATAGTATCAAGAAGATAACGCTTCTGATGTCTCTTTTTTTGCCTGCTGTGGCTCAAGTAACATCATCTTGATTAAAAAAGGTAGATATAAGTTTCTATTTGAGGAAAAAACTTTTACCTTCATTTTTCTTCCATACCTTCTTTTTAAGCCCTCCGTAGTAGTTTCCAACTTTTTTGAAGGAGTTTAGATTTCTTAAGTTTATTTTTGGACATTATGCTTTGTATCTTTTGTGTTTCTGCTTTTGAAGCATTTTTACTTATTAAGAGACTCAACAATTGAATTTTGGATGACAAATTTTTGTACAAGAGTAAATTTTTTAGGTGTAAGAGGATCTCGAAAGTTTTTTTGCTGTCGATTGAGAAATTTGTGGCTAATAATATTCCCTTTTGTAGCATTCTCTATTCTCTATGGTGT
The DNA here is from genome assembly GCF_026930045.1 of Uloborus diversus. Taxonomy (NCBI): domain Eukaryota; kingdom Metazoa; phylum Arthropoda; class Arachnida; order Araneae; family Uloboridae; genus Uloborus; species Uloborus diversus. The sequence continues at coordinate 121,818,935 of NC_072737.1, read as the reverse complement.
TTCTTTCTTATAGAATTGATTTTGCACCACATTTTTCGACTTGTTCCTTTTACTTTTCTTCTTTTTCTGACAACTTTACTTCAATCACGTCTATTTTTGCAGATGCTGGAGACTTCAGAGGCCTCGGAAAGTTCAGGTGATGTTTGTGGGATTTGGCATGTTGTGGTCTTCTTGCTCCAGCCTTCTGTTGTTCCTTCCACCAGAGAAGTCTCTGACATATTTATCTTCCAAGTGTTGATTCCTTGATACTTTTTTGTGCCTTGATTTTTTTCTCCTTCATTGCTAGATACATTAATCTTGCAATGTATAAAATGCTTGAACTGCAAAAGAAATAATTTCTATACTGTCAGTATTGTACATTAAAAAACTTTTTAATTAGTTTATAATATCTTTCTCTGTCCTTTCTTTTGTTTTCTTCTCTCTCTCTCTGCCTCTTTATCTGGATCATTCTTTCTTCTCTCTCTATAATGCCTGTGTTTCACAGCAGCAGATAATTTTGCCCTATCTTCTACAAACCGGAAACATAAATAAAAAAGTCATTTAGAGATAATTAATATTTGTTTATTCAAAAAAAATCAGGGTTTTGAATACAATTAAAAAAAAAAACTATTTGTTTTTAAAATTAAAAGTTTTAAAAAACAAATCAATAAAAATGTAAAGATTTTTTTTTTTTTTTTGAATAGGGTGTATAAGGTTTTCTTAAAATGCTATTCTTCATCATTATAGTTCTTAATTTTTAATAATTATACATACACTTGACATTTTAAGATACTTTATTTAAACATTTTGAAAGTTTTATAATTTAAAAAAAAAAAAAAAAATGTCAGGTCTATTACTTTTATCAGGTAACAGACCTGAAAATTTCAAAAATTGTTTTTTTTTTTCTTACCATGTGTTCCATTTTTTGAGCTTAAGCATTATACCTCAAATATGGTCAACAGAGTTACTTTGTATAAGGGCAGCAATTAATAAGGCTACACTAACAGTAAAAAGTTGGTAACAGACCCGACAGCATAAGAAAATACTCACCTTGTGAAAATTCAGAAGTCCCGAAAAGTATCCTCTCAAGCCAAGATGATCATTCCAAATGGCACCTTTCTCACACTGTACTATGAAAGCAATATGTAAATATGGTGAGCCATCTACGGATCAGTTTTTTAATCATTATCTTTGGTAACAGACCTGACATTTCTGTAGGACAACCCAAAAAAGTTTTTACTGACCAAAATAATTTTTGAAAATTCAAAAATATTTAATAGGTTTATTCCAAAATACACAAGATTTTAAAAGTTATTTTTAATCATGGAAAATAATTGAAATATTAAATAGAAATTCCACTTTGTGATTTGGGACAGCCCACTTTTTTGGTTTGCTCGTCATTAAAAATTCATATTAAAAAAAGTTCAAGACATGTTCCCAAAAAGTAATTTAATTTCAAAATAAAAAATAGTCTTTTGTCAAACATTAAAAATGCCTCAAATTCGAAATTCACCCAACCTGTCGACCTAAGCCTAGCCTGACAATCCATTTAATATTTCAAATTAATCTTCAAACTTACATTCTTTTTAAAAATGCTAAACACAGAGAAACTAAGTTAGTTTCAAAATCGGATATTTATCATAAAAATTGTTATAGAAGTTGTTCTTTTACTGCAGATCAAAGTACCCTGCGTTAGGGCCCTTTGGTCTGGTTCAGAATTTGGTTAAAAATTTATGAACTTCATGGTAGAACGGATCGTTTTGTTTTTTGATAAGATAAAAAATGAAAAGCAGCTTGACATGTGCTATCTCCCCCTAAGTTTTATCAATTGCAATTCATTTTTGACCATTCCTTCATGGTGTTGCATTTTCTTTACTAATAATTAAGCTGAAAGTCTGTGTGTCAGGATCTCTGTTACAAGCATAGCGCCTAGACTGTTAGGCCGATTTTCATGAAATTTGGCACAAAATTAGTCCGAAACATAGGGAGAAGCACCTCAAAGTGATACAGTGAAACCTCCAAATAGCGGACAGTCAAGGGACCAGAAGTTTTGTCCCTTATTGGGAGGTGTCCGCTATTAGGAGGAACTACTTAATTTACCTTTTTCAAAATGGGCTGTTGTTCCCTTTGTAGAACATAATCAAAACAATTGCGAAAGGTTTACTACATTTTACGTCTAGTGTAGTTAATCTGTTTGGAGTAATAAACCGCTTATTGGGACGTTCTTTGCACGAGCAGCTCTGAACCATTTCATGACAACCTCGTCGATTTCACTGGTTTCTGTTTTGTGAAACTTTACATTTTTTCAATTTTCATTCAAACTCACAATTTTCTAATTTTGTCTTTATCTTTTAAAATTTCGCTGATTTGAATTTTCCCAACTTGAAAACAATCCGCAAGACAACGCACACTTATTTTTTCTTTTTCGGCAACATCCAAAACATTAATTTTTTCTTTCAATGTCTTTCTTTTAGTTGCCATTTTAAAACTCAAATAATATTGTCATAATAATAAACACGCCTTCAGGAAAGTTTGCAACTGCAAAGCTACGATTGCTGCATGAAAAGCGGGTTCGCTTGCCTCTCAGTTCATCTCAGGGTATGAATATCCCATTACCAACAGCGGCGATTCGGGTGTGCAACCCCCCTCCCCTCCACACACTTTTTACATGGTTAATTTATCTATTTTATCTCAAGTATCACTATTGCATGATTGACAGTTGGCAACATGACCTTGAATATGTGCAAATCTTTTTCATGTCTAAAAATCAAACAACCCAAGGAAACCACGGCGCCATAAAGCCGACTACTACCGCCGTCGGTCCGCTCAATTGCATCTCCCAAGAGAAAATCCCCAGTTAGAAAAAGCGCCCAGTTTCTTCTTTTTTATCTTAACTTCTGAATAGTTATTGTGTACAAAATTCATTAAAATCTTAAGAAAAACGTACGTTAATTGTTAGACTGACATCAGTTTTCACTTATCTACTTCAATACTCTCAAAACTAGCCGTAACAAAATTATGGCTTTTTTTTTTCTTTTTCATTTTTTGCTGCCCGCAAAAAGTACCATGTCTTTTAGTTCTTTTTTTTTTCTGCCCTCAACTTTTAAGCCCCAATCGCTGCCTCTGCCCATTACCACCCTTTTAATTCCAAGAAACAGTGATAAGGGAATGAGGGGATGGGGGATATCAGTTGTAGAGGATGAAAAGCTTTGTAAGGCAAGCAGTTACTAAGATATTCTGTGAAAAGAAAAAAAAACGGAAGTACTACGATCGCAAGGGAAATTCTTTGTGAAATAAAACCGTTCGTTATTCGGAGTGTCAGTTATTCAGAGTGAATTACATGGACTGGCCTATATTGAGGGACTGGGACTTGCAAAAATGTCTGTTAATTAGAGGTGTCCGTTATTCGGGAGTGTCCGTTAAGGGAGGTTTCATTGTATTTGGAAAATTTCAACTTTGTTCTTTTTCTATTTCCATTTTTAGAACATTTTACAGCGTAAATTATCATAACGTGAACTAGAAAATTACCATAACATGGACGAACAAACTACCATGTGCAACCACTGGTGAGCAAATTGCAAAAAATTCATCATCCATTATTTGTAAATATGCAAGCAAACCAAATGGCCTTTTTTTTTCTACTGCGGGCAAAGCCATGCGGGTACCTCTAGTTTCAAATAAAAGTATACACTTGCTAGAAACACACCTACAAGACCCTCCCTCACCCCCATTAAGAGGGTAGCTTTTTGCCTATAATTACTTTGAATTTGATTCAAAGGTTTGAATGATTCTTAAAAGACATTTCAATTTTCAGACTTGTTTTGCTTCTTTTCAAAAACATGAAAACAAAACAAAAACAGTAAATTAGTATGTTAAAATATGCAAAATAAATTTATTATATGAACAATTTAATGAAAAATACTTTAACACAGCAAGTATTAACAATTCTCATGGATTTTGTTTTTAATGGCTTTTCAAAGGTGGTAGAGAGTCAACCATGTTCATTACTTTTTCTAATATTATCAAGTTATCGCACACACAACTTTCTCTTCTGTAAGGAGGTAAAATTCTCACACTTCCACACACAAGTAAAGATTCATCACTATTTTCTTGAACAGGTAACCTCCTTAATTTTACAAAGGATACTAAGCGATTTTTCCGATCCAAAACATTTTCATCTGGGATAACCTGTTCTGTTTTCGTGCTTTGAAGAATTCTTCTAATATCATTGTTGGCATCCTTCACAAATTCTACTTCAGTGTAAGCATCACCCATAATTAAAACAGTATCCTGGATTGCAGACTCATCTTCGTTAAAGGTGATAACAATCATATTTCCTGTAATAGGATCGATATTTTTTAACAAACCTGAATGCTCTCTACGGTCAACTGTTTTGATTTTCACAAACTTTGACAAAAGGTCTTTGTATTTTAAAGTCTTTTCGAAATCTACATCCATTTTTTAAAACTATATTGAACGAGTACGAGATAAAAAAAAAATTCAAAGCTCGTGAACGGCCGTTTTTGTTTACAAATGGTTGGTTGTCTGCTGCTGTCTAGTAAAGCTGAGTAATCGCACTGATCGGATATTATTTTTTTCAAGGAAGTGTCTGCTACTCCTCGATTTTTCTAGCAACCTTTGTAGTAACTTGGCGTGGTTTCAGACGTCCTCGATATTTGGCGATCACGTTCGCGTTGTTTTCCAGCGAGAAACAACTGCGCCTCGTGCTCTTTCGGCATACTTTCCTATATGGATAGTATTTTAATGATCTAATTATTGTAATTATAGAGGAATGAGAGAGTGCCAAAAAAAGGAAAGGAAACAAAAATGAAAGGAAATCTATAAGTGAGTATAAGTTTTGTGTGTTGACCAGTACACCGAACTGACATATAAGGAATATAATCTAATTTTCTTACAAGTTGCTTCCTCTTTAAAAAATAATACTACGTTGCATGTATTAGCTGTTTTATAAGGTTATAAATAAATACACTGCTCAAAATGTGTCGCAATTCATTAATGACCCTAAGTTTGCCGATGATTGGTTTTATGAACCGTATTTAGTCACCAAAGAAGATATCGTTTTTGAGACCTCGATTTGGTGTATTTTTAATCAACATTAATGTAGCTTTCTGTTTGATAATACATTTATTGCATTGACTGACATTTTTTATACTAAAAGCTCCTACAGCTCAACAGGCAATTAAAATAGCAATAGGAAATTATTTTATACTTAATGCCTAATTGCTTCATGTAATATCTTTTCAATAGTGTTTTACAGCTCTTTTACTGTGTGTTATTTTTATTGCACTGTAATGTTTGTATTATATTCCTGACTTCTTTTTTCTTTTCATGGCAATGCATTACTGGGCCAGTTTTTGTGAGGCTACTTTTATCTAAATATGGACAGCATCTTATCGAGTAGATGATCTCGATGTAACAGCTAAATCGTTAGTGATTTTGACCTGGAGTTTATGGCAACTATGACGTCAGGCGACTGCAATGGTTTGACGCGCATGAACGAACGAAAAGTACCCAAGGATAATTTGGTAAGGCAAATTTTAATAATTAAGTTTAAATTATGTTTCACAAAAGAATTAGATAAGTCCCAAAAAAAAAACAGTATTGAAAACTTCAATTCTTAAAGAATCAAAATATTTATTTAAAAATTGATGCACCTAGTTAATCTATTACAAAATTGTTTCGCTCGACCTTGCATGTCGATAATATGATTTGATGCGGGTAAAATGTTACAATGTATTTAATATTTCGCTATTGAGGTGTAAATGATGTTTGATGCACTTTTGAATCCATTGGGAGACCTGGAATCCTATTTTCTCAAGTATTAACCTTGAAGTGACTACTGCTGAAGCACTGATCACAACTGGTGTGTTTATCTTATATGTCTGTGAGCACTCCCGGTTAAAATGCATTGTATGCAAAGCATTTCCCCGCTTGATATTTGATATTCTTGATTTTTTTTTCTATGCACAGAAGGCAGAAATTCATATTAATTTATTATAATTGTTCTCCTTTTGGATGCTATTCTATATTGTTCATCTGAGTAAGTAGAAACGTGGCGTAATAGACAACAGAAATATAATAATTTGTTTATGAAAACAGTGAAAACTCATGCATTGCATACTATTCCATTGTGATGCATTGTAAAATTGTTGCATTTAAGATTTAAATTAAGTTGTTTTTCCCCCCATAGTTAAAGAAGTATTTTGGGCGTGCAGTTTCAGAAACTGAATTCCTTACTGAATGGTACATGGTAGAGAGATTTGGCTTCATTTACTGTCAGTCATTTCCTCTGCTTGTACTTTTCAGTTTAGCCTGAACCTGAAGAGTAACAACTGAATCAACAGAAGTATAGATCTGTATGATGTTTCAAGGGTTTTCATCTGTAAGAGGTAATCAAGTAGAAAATCATACAACTTTAGTTGTATGTAGTATTTTTAAAGTAGATAAAGTAGTATTTTTACTTATTATCTTAGTAGTATTTTTAAAAGTTGACAAATGACACAAGCCTACATGAACTTTTTCCCATGTGTTCTAACTTTTGATTGTTTATTGATTTGTGTTCAAAAAAAGTTAAGCAGAGTAAGCTATTAAAAACAGCTTGTTAAACTATTAAAACTATTAAATAAATGATTTAATTAGAAATAGATGAAAAATATAATACAGTTGACTCTATCTAACGACTTTCAGGGGACCACAAAAAAATCGTACTTAAATAGAATGCTTCTAAAACTGCAGTGGAGTATCTGGGACTATGAAAAGTCATTCAGTAGAATGTCGTTAAACAGAACCAACTGCAATTTGATATTTGAAAAAGGAGAAAAAATAATGCTTTGTGTATTATTCCAGTATGATTATGATGCATGGCAATATTTGTGCATTTAAGTTTTAAATTAAGTTGTTTTCCCCCCCTCAGTCCAAGAAGTATTTCGCATGTGCAGATGCAAAAACTGAAAATTCCTGACTAAATGGCACATAGTAGAGAGATTTGGCTTCATTTGCTGTCATTTCCTCTGCTTATGCTTTTCAATTTAGTCGGAGCCTGAAGAGTAATAACTGATTCAACAGAAGTATGAATGTGTGTGATATTTCATGAGTTTTAATCTGTAATAAGTAATCAAGGAGGAAATTATTCAACTTTAAAATCATCAAATAACAAGTGTACATGAATTTTTTTTCTTATGTTCTAACTTTTTATTATTCATTGATTTGTGTTATGCAGTTGACTCTAATTCTAATATTTTTTATCTCATAGGTTGCGTTCGACGAACCTCACCGATTAACCGGTGAGTAACCAGTAACTAACCGTAGCGTTCTATGATCAACCGGTTACCGCTTCGGTTACCAATCTCAGCTGTTGATTGGTTGATTGGCGCACGTGATCATTAGTTGTCACGTGATTAACTAACCGGTCGCTCTCGGTCGTGCTCGTCGAATGCAACCATAGATTTCATTGGGTCCCAAACTCTTGAGAAGGCTGTGGTTGCTTCCCGTAACTCAAAGGTTACAGCCAGTGATTGAGAGTTAACTGTACTATGTAGTATTTTGTCTACACATCTGAGGAGCAAAAGCTAACTGTGTTAGCTTTTGCTAACTGAGCTGTTAGCGAAAGATAACAGCTCAGGCTCATTGATCTCTTGAATTTACAGTGATTGGCATAGCTAACCTAAATTAATTTTTACTGTGTATTTGTTAAGTAATTTTTATACCTTCTGACACCTCTTTACACACCCCTGATGAAAAAGTGTTACGCAATTTTACTCCACATAGAGATGTTTGGAGCTTCTTTAGATCACCTGTTTCTTTCATGTCTTAATATCTCTTACCCCATCTTTGTTAATAGCACCCATAATTTTTGTAAAATAGTTAAATGAAAATTCAGAAAGAAAATTTTTAAGCTCAATGGAAGACTAAGTAGGAGCATATTCTTGAAGATTTAAAGCTTGGATCCTCCTTTTTCTAGATATTTGCCTAGAAGCTTGTTAAGACATCTTTAAAGGCATCCTACGTAGAACATTGAAGGAACAGTGTGAAGCAGGATAATGGTAGAACTAACGAGACGTTGGGGCAAAATATTGAAATTATTCTGTGTAATTTGTCTGCTTGTCATCAAAAAAGGGTGGAAGTATCTGAAGACATAACATGCCTCATAACAATTCATTTAAGAGGAATTGGTTAATTTTTAAAAGGTTTTTACCATATTGTTTGGAGGCTTGCTCCATTTCCCTTGATCAAATCCAATTTGTTTAACAGATATATTTCTGTTTCATTCATGAAGAAGTAAAGATTTGATCATTTGAATTGGTACCTACTATGCATATATTTTTGGAAGCTATAAATAAAGTTCTTGTATCAAATCTCTGTGTCTGTATATTTAATGTTTTCTACCAGATTGTTATAAATTTTCTGCAACCTCTCAAATTAGCTACGATATTTTTTAACAGCTACATCTAGCCACTTCATATAAATCTTAGAAGTGTGGTGGAAAAAAAAAACATTTTAATCATTTGAAGTTTGGTTGCTAATATTGCAAATAAGTGTTGGTTCAGTTATGTTAGGACAAATGATGAATAAAAGAAATTGTCTCAGACATGCACTGCTCATGGATCCTTCAAGTGTGCATATTAGAGAGGACATGCCTTTCTTTTTCAAATTAATACATGATTTATAGTTATTTATCTGTTTTTAGCTGATAGCCCTCACACATTTTCACTTGTTTTAGTTTTAGCCATGATTTCTTAGATTTCAAAATTTTGTTTCTTTCCTCTCTTTTTCAAGATTCTGTCATTTTTTTTTTTTTTTTTTTTCAAGCATTTGCAGCGTAGCACATTCTAGTCAAGAGACCCCACATTAATACAAAGACCACACACAAACTTGGATTTCACAATTTTACTTCAAAACGTATAAATTGTTGTAACTTGGAAAAAAAAAGGCCCTGGCATTCATTTGAATTTTGACATCTTGATTTCAAATTATGTTTTTCGAAATCACAAATTGCGATAGGACCCTACTCGTTGAGTTTCTTGTTTCTATGTATAGAATGGAAGTAGAGTATAAATTCACACTCATCATATCATGACCAGTGATTTTCTAGGTTAGGTAAAAGGAGGCATATTCTTTAAAAAAAAACTAGTAATTAGGATGAGGTAATAAAGATATGACCAAATTGCACTCGTGCACTTTTCATAATGATTAAACTTACAACGTATAATGTTATACTTTTATCCTTACCAGAATTAAGTATTTTTAGATGTTTTTCCTGAAAATATTTGATTTTACACACAAAAAAAACCCTTTATGCAAAAACTATTTGAGATAAGCCTTGAATGCAGACGATTTGTAACCATGACGACGAAAATAAATCTCGCTAAATAAATATTTAAAACATAAAATTTTTATTCGTTTATAAATATTTTGTTAATTCCCTCATTATTTGGGGTTTGAGTATCTATATATATAATTCTCTTACGTGCCGGCAAATGAAGGGGTGAATTTCTAAACCCCTGTTGGCAACACTTCGCCGATAAATCATGTAAACAAACTTCTACGTTGTTTTGAAATCTTGAATCACAGAATACTCAACGAACTTTTTTTTTTTTTGAGATGAGTTTGAGTCGGGCTGTGGCCCATTTCAACCTTAATCAGCAAAGAAAAGCTCAAAGAAGGCAGGAAACCGTTCTTGAATCCAATTTAAGACGAGCCATTTCCAGAGTTGTATTCTCTGATTCGCTGCCGATAATTTTTAGCGGCTGGGGAATTTTCAGTCAGCAGTTCCTTCAACAGATCAGGTGCGTCACACAATGCCGGTAACCGCACCTTTCCGTCATGGCAACATTTAGTATATTTATTTGCAGTATTACGCTCTTTCTGCCAATAAAGAGCACCACAAAATTCGCATTCTTCACACATTGCTCCACAATCATGTTCATCGGCAATGTTGTTTTGAACGCGTAGGCGCTTTGAGCGTCGTCTATTCTCTGCTTCAGTACGACAGTTCAGTTCAAAATGAATAACCGAGAAAGAATTTACTTTATTCCTTTTATTCTCAGCTGAAAGGTTTCGCCAAATTTGTTCAGGGTTATAGTAGGTGTGGTGTAATCCACATTCATTCAGTTTCTTTTTGTTTCGATTTCCGGCGCCGATCGAGAGTTGTTTGCTGAATCCTTTCTCTGCGCGTGCTGGAAAGTTTATGATGACGTCATTGATTCGCATTTCTGAGGTCACTGAACTTTTAGCCAACCGCAAGAAAGTTTTGGTTTTGAAATGATTTGTATTGGATAGGGAACCGCAATAAATCGGTTATTTGGATGATGTAATTTTTCTTCTAGAAGCTTCCATGAAATGTTGATAAAAAGGCCACGCAACGTTTTTTAGAGAGAGATCATATTTTTTGCTTGCATCGGAACGCCGTGTTGAAGAGCGAAGGGTTCTTGGCCCGATTCGCTCGGCCGAGTATGGCTCCTAAGCGGTCCTTTAGTTCGGTGTGCCTGTATTTGATGAGTGATTGTTTCGCATTGTGTTTTACTGCTGTGCCATGAAGTTTAATATGCTGTGACCACATGTCTGTTCTGCCACTGTTTTGTGCGTTTGTGCTGACCTTGCTTCCCGTTTGTACTGTGAAAAAGTGGGACAATAAATCGGTTATGTTTACGAACTCTCATGGATTATTCTTCGTTTGGACTTTCAGCTTTCCGTTACCCGGCATGAGAATTTCAGATGTACGTGAGTACCCTTCGTAAAATATTTCGGTCTCAGTTCATGTTTGTGATGCCAACTTTTCAATTGTATTATCTGCTTACATAATGTATGTTCATATCATTTCGGAGTTAGAGTTCTCCCATAACAATAAGATCGTATGATCAAGCTGTCAAATCAATCTAGTAGTGAATTCACTTTGTCGCGGGGTGAATTCACCGTTCTTGGGTTTATGCTGAAATGTTTTTGTTTATTTAAACGCTCACCACTATACGGATTCACG